>NW_028254998.1:0-283630 GCF_964263255.1 Lissotriton vulgaris | reverse complement strand
ACTGGCTTGAAAGGTTTTCGGACTAAAATTAACAATTGACCCAACGGGTCAGACCTGTGTGCAAGAGTACCCTCCTCATAACATTTCAAACATTGTAAGACACATAACTTATTATTATAAGGGAAAGAAGGATACTCCACTGAATGTGACATAGTCTTCGTCCGTCTCGTGATCACAAAAGAAACACCCTGTGGAGAAAACAGTCTGCCAGCAAGATCTAAAGCTCGTACATCAGACACTCTGCGACATGAGTTGAGACATAACAACATGGTGAGCTTGGCAGATACCTGTTTCAAAGAAAGATCTGCATTGTTAGGCCAGGATTCCAGAAGGGAAAGGACCTTGGAAACATTCCATAAGGTCGTATACCTGGGACAGGTGGATTAGCCACTCAAACACCTTTAAGCAATTTACAAGCCAGAGGGTGCATCCCCACGGGTTTACCATCCACATGATCGTGACTTGCTGAGATAGCGGACCTGAAGTTGTTAACTGATCTGCATGCCAGGCCTGATTCTGAAAACTCCGAAAGGAAATTTAAAATCTCAGTCACATCTGATCCCACGGGATCCACCTGCCGTTGAAGGCACTAACCCACCCATCTCTTCCAGGAAGCTGAATATCGCTTTTGGGTGGATAGAGCCCAAGCTTGCTGTATAAAGCCGGCAGCTACCTGTGAAAGGCCTGCAATGCTCTCATGTCTCCTGAGAGCGTCCACACCATCAGAGTTAGTTGGTTCTGCAGGACCACGGGGTGGCAGGCTCCCACTGGGTCCTGGAGAAGCATCTGGAATATCCGAAGTTGAAACAGAAGATCCACAGACAATTCCAATAGTATGGGAAACTACGACTGAGTCTTCAACAAAGGTGTCACCAACACTATTGAAGCCGTCTGCTGACGGACAAAGGCCGCCACTCTCGGGATCAAGGCGAATGGAGGAAACGCAAAGTTCTTCTGTTGCCCCAATGGTGAAGGAACGCGTCTGTTCCCATCGCCATCAGATCCGGTCTCCAGCTGAAGAATAAGGAGAGCTGGGCATTGAGGTGAGAGGCAAATAGATCTATCTTGCAGGGACCTCGCATATTCATGATCTGGGCAAACAGAGTGGGGTGAAGCTTCCAATCGCTGTAGTCCCTGAGGAACCTGGAGTTCCAATCCACTACCTGATTGAATTTCCCCGGCAGGTATTCTGCTATGACAGTGATCTTGTGATCCAGGCAAAAATGCCAGAACTCCTTCACTATGTTGACCAACATACAGGACTTTGTTCCTCCTAGAAGGTTGATATATCTTACCGCTGAGACATTGTCCATCCGGAGAAGGATGCAACAATTGCTCTTCAGAGGTAAGATTGACCTGAACGCAAAGGAGCCGGCCAGCAGTTTGAGGCAGTTTATGTGCAACTTTAACTCATCTGCGGACCACTGTGTGCCTGTGGCAAAGGCTCCCCAGCCCCACCGGCTGACGTCGGACTCGACAACCACGTCCGGGGCTGCACAGAAGATTGATAGCCAATTCCAGGCTGTCATGTCAACCACCAACCACGCTCCTCTAGAGCTTCCAGAGATAATGGGAACGAGATGGTCGTAGTGAAATTTCTTCTGAATGTAATAAAACTTGAGTCTATGAAGGGCCCGGTAGTGCAAGGCACCCAGGAAAATGGCTTGGATCGATGACGGCAACAGGCCCACAATTCTTGCCAGAACTCTCAAAGAAATCATTTGCTTGGACAGAGTGGATTTGATTTCCATCCTGATAGACCTGATCTTGCTCAAGGGGAGAAGGGCAGAAACTGAATTTATCAGGAAACCCAGAAATTCTTATCTGCTGACTCGGAATTATCATTGACTTCTTGATGTTGATGACGAAGCCCAGAGCCTATAACAGGGACTTCGTCCACTCTAAATGTGTGAGGAGAAGAGCTTGATCCTGCGCCAGAATTAACATATCGTCTAAGTACACAATGAGGCGCACATCCATTTCCCAAAGGCGCGAAACCACCGGTCTCAGGAGTTTGGTGAAGATCCAAGGGGCCGATGATAGACCAAAGGGGAGAGTGCGATATCGGTACCACTGCCCTTTCCATTGAAACTGCAAGAATTTTGGATGTGAGGGGCAAACTGGTACTGTAAGATAGGCATCCTTCAGGTCCAGGTGGACCATCCAGTCCTTCTCCTGCAGGAAATCTCTCAGAAGATGGATGCCCTCCATCTTGAAATGCCTATAGACTACATAAGGGTTGAAATCTCTTAAGTTCAAGACTAGTCATTGACCTCGTCCCTTCTTCTGAACCAAAAAGACGTTGCTGCAAAATCCTTCGGGTGAAGGGTCCTACGGCAATAGCCCGTTTGGCCAAAAGCTCTTCTAGTTCGGAGTCTATAAAAATCTGTTCTTGAAGGGAAATAAGGAGAGGACGAGGGAGAAACACTTTACATGGGGAGTCCAAAAGTTCTATCCGATAACCCTGAACAGTCTGAAGAACCCACACATCTGTGGTGAGACTTGTCCAATTGACCACAAAATGCAACAACCTGCCCTCTAGGGAAATCGACAGACATACAGGACTTACCATACGACTCGGAGTCGAAGTTTTGGTATACACGGTTGACCCCCCTGTGAAGCAACCCCTGTAACCACGAGATCTGGAGGGGTAGAAGCTGGCTTGCTCGGGCTCCTGGGTTTAACCTCTGCATCTCAGGGCGAAGCCTCTCTGAGGACTTGGGTTGGTGTAGCGGCCGGTCGAGCATCCTCTGCCACGGCCGGCCCTACCAGAGACCTGATGGAGCACTCTCTTAAGGGAAGCCTGTGATTTATCGAGGGAAGCGAAGGTGCTCACAAATTTGGCAATGTCCTTCACAAACTTGTCGCCAAAAAGTTGCCCTTCAGCCAAAGGGCCCGGTTCAGACGAGGTCAATTCCACCAATTGCGGATCAATTCTAAGCAATACGGATTTGCGCCGTTCAGGGGCCAAAGCGCAGTTAGCTTTATCCAACATGCAAATCGCCCTTTGAGCCCATCCAGCAAGGACTTCGGGGTGAATAGCGGCCCCTGTCTCCTGTGCCTGGAAGGCCAACTCAAGAATTTTTGCTAAAGGGCCCGTAGGGTCAAGAACCTTATCTTCGCACGCCCGGAGGGCACGATCAATCCCCTTCTTAGGATCTTTTTTAAACATTTTTAAGAAGGTGGTCATAGCGGAGTCTATGTCCAGAGTGAGGGCCACCTTGTGAGCCAAGGTTAGGGGTGGGAATTCTGATTTCAGACAAGCTCTAACCTCCTTATCAAGGCCCTTACATAGATGGGTTTGCATGTATTCTGCCACAGCAGGGGGAGGGACCCAGTCAGAGGACCTAGGGTGTACAATGTCTGAGGGATCGAACATGAAGGGATAAGGTTGTGCAGGGGAAGAAGCATGCTTACGCTTTTTAGCGCACCTGCAAGGTCTAGACTCATGGGACGAGTCCGTGTCAGTGTCGGCATCTGTAGTGGTATTGTGAACAGGAATAGGAAAGGATTGCGCAGGGGGGGCAGGGGCTCCATCTTTGGTGCTCTCCTTGGACTTGTATAACTTTGAATATTTATGTACATGAGGCCATGATGAACCTGGGGGTTACGCACGAGTGAGGGGAGAAGGGACCGAGGGAGATCCTGTGGGAGGAATGGAAGGGCCAGGGGGGACCAGAAGTTCCAACTTTTTAGCTAATGGCAACAGGATGGAAGAAAGGCCCTTATCTAACTTGGCATTTAACTTCTTATCAATAATGTCCTCCTTGGACTCTTTGTCATAGTACTCATCTTCGCCCTGCTCCACACACGCAGCAACCTCCTCCTGGTAGAAATCGGAATCTGCCATAATCTTAACAGAATATAAAAATTCCAGTCAAAGAAGTCCCCAGAGGAAAGCAATTATCAGCCCAATAAGCTTAGGGCGTCGGTTGGGAGTGATGTCGGGGCCCAGGAGCCAGGAAAAAAACAATACCAAAGCCAACAAGTAATATCCAGTCCCAGTCTAAGACTAATGGAGGGATGTAACCCCTAGCTGCAGGCAGAATAGGGGCACCAAACAATATTTTCCAGGAGTCCTGGTAAGTCAAGAGTTAATGCCAAGGATTAATGCCTGAGGCTCGCTTAAAAGAAACGCTGCCTTAACTGCACAAAAATAGCCAGCACTGGCTCCAGGCCTGCTGCGTAGGTCTCCCCGGGTCAGCCTGGGGCAGGGCGTCGATCCGGCAAGTTGCAGGGGTTGCGTGTGCACAAGGATGCGAGCGAGCTCCCGAGACGCACGCTGGAGGCCCTGCCGGGCTCTGTGTGCGTCTCACTCCCTGTGGGGACCCCTCCGATTGCGAGCCGCAATCAAAGCCAGCAGAGAGCCGGCAGCAGCGGTATCGGGTGACTCCGGGGCACGGCCTAAAGCGCAACACACGCTTGCAAAGGAAGGAGAACTAAGCGGAGGAAAGCGCAGGGCAAGAACGGGCGGAGCAGCACTCCAGTAAAGGAAAATTTGCAACAGTCGCGCTGTAAGCCAAAACGCGCACACAAGGGCACAGACAAAAGGACACAATTTTGTAATAAAGCAATTATAAGCAATCATTGATAAGCAATCAATAATACAGTAACATTACACCAGAAGTGCAAAGTATGCAAAGTTGAGAGGCACTTATCTGGGCTGCGGAACAGCAAAGAATGAGGAGGCCAGCATGGTACCTCTCTATTTTGTATACTTGGTGATGCAGTCATTGGCTGTGATAAAGGAGGCATAGTTCAAAGCCTCATGGGTATTGATGTTTTTACTTTATGTACTTTTACTTTCATTGGCTGCTGTGAGTTCAGTAAAGAAATTTAGACAGCATAATCAGAAGCCACCTATCCTGCTATAGAATCCGCCAACTACTCAAAAGGAAGTTCGAATGTTCCTGGGAATGGTTAGTTATTGCAGGCAGTGGATACTAAATTTTCCTCTGATAGCCAAGCCACTTCAGAGACTGACATACAAAGATGTGTCTGATCCTGTACCATGGGACAAAGAATGCATGCACTCTTTTCTTGAACAGAGAGACAGTTTGTGTCAAGCTCCAGCTTTGGAAATGCCCGACTTTAACAAAAGTTTAACTCTGTTTTGCAGTGAGCGCGAATGTTGTGCAGTATCAGTTCTAACACAAATGCATGGAACTTCTCACAGACCTGTTGCATATTTTTAGCTACATTAGATCCTGTAGCTGCTGCTTTACCTGGATGTTTAAAAGCTGACCATGAGACATGTGTGAGTTTGGAGCAGTGTGAAAATATCACGATGGGTCATCCTTTGTAACTGTATGTGCCACAATCTGTTGATATTTTCTTTACTCAAACTCAAACACAGCATCTCATGAGTAGTCGGTTAACAAAATATTAACAAGTGATTCTAGATGCAGAAAATGTGACTGTGACGAGATGCACAAGTTTGAATACAGCTACCATGATGCCATTGCCAGGACATGAAGTTGTCATGAAAGAAGCTGATCATAATTGTCTTGATGAGACCCAATTGTGTACCAAACCATGACCTAACATCCAAGATACCCCATTGCCTGAGTCAGGTCATGTTTTGTTTATGGATGATCATGCTTGAGGGAGTCAGGAGGTACCTTGAGAGCTGCATGTGCGATCTGTACTGTTGTGGGTGGGGTTGAAGCCTCATGGTTGAAAGGAGTGTATTCAGGACATGTGGCTGAATTGATCGCACTTACCAGGGCTTGCAGCATTACTGAGCAAATGAGAGTAACCATATTTTCGGAGAATCAATATGGTTTGGGGGTGGTGCATGATTTTGGGCAGTTGTGGTCTCAACGTTGGTTCATCACCTCTCCAGGCTCTCTATCATGAAACTCAGAGTGCGTGAAAAACCTACTGTTCCGCTCACCAGACTGCTCATGATTATGTGACCATATGTAATCATTCTACTGAAGAGACTGTGCATTATTGTGCCCTAAATTCTTATGCATTTAATGGGAAATCTTTGAAGGAACACCCTGATGACATGGAATGCAGATTGATGTTTTCAGTTGTGGAAACTTGGGAAGAGATCAAAGAATTACAAGACTCAGTCCCACAGGCAGACAGAAAAGGGTGGATTAAAGCAGGATGTAATCGTCAACAGGAAGATGAGGTGTGGGTATACATGGATGAAAGACCTGTGTTGCCAGATAGCTTGTTGTCTCTGATAGCAAGAAATTGCCATGGACCTGCACATGTGGGAAGAGTTGCTATGATACATCTCTTTTGTCAGACTTGGTACAGTATGCGGTTTAGAGCCATTGCAGAGAGTCTATGTCAAAGATGTGTGCTATGTCAACCACAAAATGCAGGAAGGTAAACAGTGGTCAATATGAGTCACATTGGAAAATCAGGAGGTCCTTTTACCCACATGCAGCTCAACTTCATTGAGATGCCCCCTTACAATGGATTCAAATATGTGCTTGTAAATGTGTGTCTGTTTTACCATTGGGTAGAGGGTTACCCTACAAAATGCAGTGATAATCTAACAGTAGCTAAACTGCATCTTAGAGAGCTTATTCCTAGGTTTGGATTTCTAGTCTCATCGGAATCGAATAGAGGTACACACTTCAACAATGAAGTGATGCAAATGTTTTTTGATGCATTGCAAATTGACCAAAGGGTACACTGTGCCTATCTGCCAGAGGCATTCGGTGTCGTTGAGCTAATTAATGAAACTATAAAGTCATGATTGGCAAAAGTGTGTGCGTACACACCCCTTAAATGGCCTGATGCACTTCCTCTGGTATTGGTAAGTTTGTGGAGCATCACAGACAGAAGAACGGGACTCTCCCCTCATGAAATATTAATGGGGAGGGTTATGAGTCAGCCTACAGTGCCAGCGAATCAGCTTGTGAATATTTTTGATGACTTGGTACTCGATTATTGTAAAGGATTGGCTGATGTGGTGTGTTCTGTGTCTCCCCAGGTTGGAGAAGTTGCCACTACAGTTTAACAGGAGCAGTGTCATGACTTGTGCCCGGGCGACTGGGTACTAGTATAGAACCATGTACGAAAATCCAGTCTGGAACCTCATTGGCTTGGGCCTTATCAAGTGATACTTCTAACCACAACTGCTGTGAAATTATGTGGTCTACCTAGTTGGGTGCATGCAGCCCACACTCGTCGAGTCCCATGTCCTCTTGAAGGTGCGGGGTCTGTGTGGATGAACCGGAGATAGCAGAGAGACGTCCTGTTTTGACTGAGCACAGAGTAGAGAGGGCGCCAGCCACTGGGTCTCGAAACACTGGTTCAAACGAGAGTTAAGTTAAGTTAAGTTAAGTCAACTAAGAGAAGTTTTGACTCAAATGATGTGAACAGTGTACCAGAAAAACAAGTGCGTAAAGTAGACCATTGGCCCAGAAAATCTGAAAGATTGAGACACATACTGAGCACAGGAAACATTCTTTCTACTGTGATTAAAGTCTCCAGTCAGTCTGAGCAAAGAGATACCGATTGAGAAGAATCTACAATACACAGAACAAAGAGAGTACAAACTCCAAGTCAAAGATATGCAGCTCCAGGGTGGACATATTTAGCTCCTGCAAAAGAGGAAAAAGTGTATTACCCATTTTGCTTCAAAGATTGCATCTCACAGAAACCACCTTGAAAGAACTGTCGTGAAAAAGTGCTGAAAAAAATAAAGGAACATCAGAAGTCTCTCACTAAGCCTATATCTCCGGTACTGGCGTTCTATAATGGGGTCTATAATGGTAAATCAGTCAGCTCCGCTTTGCACGGGTTTGAGATATGGGGATGTGAAACCCTCAGGGGGATGTCAATCTCTGAAAATTCCCTTTTAAGGAATCTAATAAAACTTCCTCAGAGTTCCAGTATGAATCCCCTTTTTTATGATCTAGGGTTATCCCCAATAGCGCTTATAGCTTCCTTTCGTCCAGTTTTATACTGGAGGAGGATTTGGACTACGCCGGAACTCGAGATCTTTGCAAGAGGCCTGCTTGATATCATTCATAGCGGCATCTTTCATAAGATCAAGTGGTTAGAGCACGTTCGGGCCTCTTGACTAATATGGGCTTGTGGAATCTATGGGAGGATCCTACAAATTCAAGGTTTCCGCCTAAGAAGATTTTAAAGTCTCTGTATTGGTAGTTTGTGGCTTCTGGGGCCTACCAGACTATTGACCCGGGGTCTTTGACCGGAATGTTCCAAAACATTAAGGATGTGCCAAAACTGGAAGCCTTTTGGGACGTTATCTCGAAACCTTTGGATCATAAATTATACTTCCAATTGAGGATTGGGAGCCTACCAGTAGGGGCATTCACCAGCAAGTGGGCTCCTGGGGCCAACGCTGTTTGCCCATCATGTTTAGCCCGACCGGAGACTATTTGACACTTTCTTTTTGAATGCCCAGTATACATGGAGCCCCGGAGAATGTGGCTTCGCCCAATGTGGAGGTTATTGGGTACCGATCGGGGGTCGGTGGCAGTTCGTATTATCCGCTCCTGTACTGATATGACTGTTTGTATAGCCTTGGCAAAATATTTGTGCTGGGCCTGGATAATTAGAAGTAGAATGCTCAAAGATTAACATGTAATCACCGTACCAAAATCTATTTTTAACTATGTACATATTCATTTTAATTCCACAGATGAAATGGTTTTAACTGTAAAATGAACTTGAGGGTTTGCATGTATATATGTACAGCTTTAAAAAATAAATATATATTTCCATGTCTAAACTCTATTTGTATGTACTGTTTGCTTTTCTGACTATCGTCGAATAAAGCCTGTCTAAGTAAGTAAGTGCTGAAAAAAATAAAGGCAAACGGATAAAGACAAAGTGATAAGACACTGTTACTGCAAAAAGCCTTATGATATAAAGCATTCTATAAAAAAAATTAGTACCTCTAGATCCGAGATGGATAGTCTAAATCAATCTTCACTAAGGTGTAAGCGTATATGTGCTTGCTTTTTAACTGCTCTTGTTCTAGTTCTTGTTTTGTTTTTGATAATATTAAACCTACCTCATTATGCATATCCTAATAAACCTACTAATTTGCATGTGACTACAACGACCGAGATGAAAAAAGTGCAAGAAGGAGTGGCGATAACTAATGATTTAACAAGTACTGACACACCATGATTATTCAATTAAGGATTTCTCACTAAATGGGTTTACTAAGTTATTGTATAAGGACGTCGACACTATGGATGCGAGAGATTGTTATGTGTGCGTGCAATTACCTAGTTCTGTGTCTGAAGGGTGACTAATCATCACCTGCCTTTACTATATGGTATATCTTGTAGGGTACTAACAAGTTTGTTCTATTATAAAGTCATATGCATGCCTTCAGCAGTAATCAAAACATAGCTTCAATTAATATGCTACATTAATTATCTTTAGAGTGCAAAACCAAACACAAGAAAAAGGGTCAGAGTGATTTTTAATTAAACAGTTATTTTTTCTTTTCTTTTTAGTTTCCAACTGACACCTTCCGTAAGAGCATATGCTCTTACGGAAGGTGTCAGTTGGAAACTAAAAAGAAAAGAAAAAATAACTGTTTAATTAAAAATCACTCTGACCCTTTTTCTTGTGTTTGGTTTTGCACTCTAAAGATAATTAATGTAGCATATTAATTGAAGCTATGTTTTGATTACTGCTGAAGGCATGCATATGATTTAAAGCAATTGTTTAGATACCCGAAAGAACCATTGTTGAAACTACTACTGTATTGCCCAGGTTCTCAGGGATACTGGGTTACCCCGTAAGAATTATTCCTATTATAAAGTCAGTCAGTCAGTCAGTCAATCTTTATTCGGGTACCACAGTACCCATAAAAGCACAATATAAAATACATTACATACATATTAAAATTTTAACCGGTCAAAATAGTCTAAATACATTCATTATACAGAACATAAGGGATTTAGTGCAAAATTTAGGATCATCACAGAACAAAACTATTTACATTACTCTCAGTCTTCAACCATGGATCTGCGTGCCCTTACTGCCATTTTTAGGAAAGTGCAAGTGCGAAAAATAAGGTCCTCATCATCTAAAGTTAACATGGAATCAAATGCTGCCTCTAAACTAATTGGTCTTCTCTTATAAAAATACGAGCATAAAAACTGTTTAAAATATTTGATATGAAATTTGCAGGAGAATATAAAATGCTTTACAGATTGCTCACTCCTCCCATCGCACATACAGGGCATTGAGTTTAAATTGGAACAATAACCAAGTGGGAAGGAGAGTACAAAACGAATTGTGCCAGCCCTTAATCAGAACAATAAACTTGTCTCCCAGCGAGTCATCGGTAGTAACAAATAGATGTGGAGTGGGTGCCTATAATGTTCAATGGCCATATAGTTACGCACAGTAGTTTTACTGACCTCTACTGCCTCACGCTTGGTCTTATATAAGGAGTACAGAGCATTCTGCATATCCTTTTTTGCGACTAAATCAGCAAGTGAAGGGTCCCAAAAGATGTTTTCCATATTTATACTGCGAAAACTGCTCAACACTCCACTCAACCACTGGATATCTAGGCCCCTAGCACAACCTAAGCAGTCCTTAGTGATTGACTGGGTCAGGGTGGCTGCTTCGTTCTTCCATACAGCAATCCACATAAGTGCTGGGCGAGCCCTGATAAAATCAGAAATAAAATGAATATTGAGCTCTTTATGAGATATGTAATGGGAGGTTGAAATAGGGACATTCAGTATTTTTCTGCAGAATCTATTCTCCTCCTGCTGCATACCAGAGCAGCTGGTTTCCCCCATATCTCAGCGCCATAGGTCACTACCGGGGTACACTGATGTTTATAAATCCTTTGGACAGCTAATACTGCACCCATCGTCTTAGGGCGAGGGATGTTTAAAATCAAGTTATTGGCCTTTGATAACTTGCTCCTGGCGCGAGCTAAGTGCTCACTCCGAGAGCTGTTCGCAGCAAAGGCCAAACCCAAATATACAAAAGATTTTACCGCTGTCATCTTATGGCCGTCTATTGCAATCAGGCTTATAGCCCGTTTGCCTGTGCCACTGCTCATTAAAAAAGATTTTTTTAAATTGACTTGTAGGTCTAGATTTTTCATAAAAATATTAAAATCTTCAACAAGGAGGCGTTAAGAATTTGATGTGCGCCCTATTAAAACTGCGTCATCGGCGTAGAGCAACGCAGGAATGGGTGCTTTGTTAATATATGGGACGTCTTGGGTGGCCAATTTCAGGGAGGCGTTCAGGTCATTGATATATATAATGAAAAGCAGGGGGGCCAGAACACAACCTTGTCTGACCCCCCTGCCAATATCAATAAACCCTGAGACCTCTCCTCCCACCCCCATTCTTACTTGGGCCTTAAGATCTCTGTGAAGATAAGCCAGGAAATTGACCAGAGTTTCGTCCAGACCCTTGGATAGAAGGGTTGCCCACAGCTTAGACCTATTAACTAGGTCAAAAGCTGTGGACAAGTCCATGAAGGCCATATAGACCGGGGATTTCTTAGCAATAGCATATTTACTAATAAATAAATTCAAGTTAAGGCATTGTTCCCTTGTTCCTACCTTACTCCTGAAACCCAGCTTACAAGGTTCCAAGATGTTAGTTTCCTCTGCCCAATCTAAGATTTTGTTATAAAGAACTCTACCTAAAATTTTAAGGGTGTTGTCCATTAGGGAGATGGGTCGATAGTTACACAGTAGTGATCTATCGCCTTTTTTAAAGATCGGAACTATTACACTTCTCGCCCAAGTTTCTGGGATCTTGGTCAGGGTCAACTTGTTAAAAATATTCAGAAGTAAGGGGGCCCAAAACGCCGGATTCCATTTAATTAAGTCTATTGGCAGCCCATCCGAGCCAGGGGCTTTATTGTCTAAATTTTGGTTAATTGCTTCAGTTACTTCTGAATTGCCAATGTCTATAGGTGTAGGATTACCAAAAATAGGGGTTGGGTCAGATGGAGGTGGGGCACAGTAAATAGTTGCAAATGGGCCACCCAGGCCTCACTAGTTATATTACAACTGATAGGTGTCAGTGACTGCCCCATGGAACTCACTTCCCTCACTGCCGCCCAGAAGATGTTAGCATTATTAAAATTGGCGGTGTCGGACAGCTTGTCCCAGCGCTCATTTAGGACTTCATTTCTTCTAATTTTGGTTACTATCTTGTAATTGTTTCTGGCCTGCCTAACCGTTATAGGGCATCTCGGGACAGTGGTTAGAGCCCTGCGAAGATTCCTATTTGCTTTCGAGCAGTCTCAATTAAACCAACTAGGGACAGGTGTTACCTTTTTAGGAGGTTTGGATATGAGGCCTTTAACAGTCAGACATATCTTACCAAAGTCCTCAATTATCTTTTCAGGTGTTTAGACAAGAGAAAGGCAGGACTTGATCAGAGGCATGTTGTTTTTAGCCAGTGCCTTAAAGACTTCTGCATTGTCTGCCTTTTTCCAACATAATCTTAAATTATCTGTTGAGACTGATAAATTCAGTTGCTATAAGCAATATTCCATCTGGTTGCTTTTAGTATTTCTTTAATCGGGTTATGATCCCCAAAATCAGACGGTGTCACCACAGCAAGCGTCACCAGTTTTTCAATTAGGGGGCATACAAAAACATACTCTAATGTAGAGCCACTCCCCCTTCATCTATATGTCGGGTGGTTAATCCTATGAGAACTTATAACTAAGTCCATAACATTAGATAGGTTATGCGAGTTAATAAGTCTTTTAAGTTCTCGGCCTCTGGTATAAAAGGGTTGTGTACAGAAAGATGTTAACATATCAGTACCTTGCTTTGAAATTTAGCATTAAAATCGCCACCTAATAAGATGCCTAAAGTATCTCCTTTTGCGGACTGGTTATCCAGATCAGACATAAAATCAAACAACTTTAAAAAGCTTTTGTTAGCGACTGACTGAAAATCATTGTTATAAAAATGTCATAAATAAAATTGAATACCCCTTTTAAACAATGCAGCTTGAAAATCTAGGCTATACATTGGAATTATTTCAAATGTGCCACCAGATTTCACCTTAAATATGGTGCAGAGTCCGGTGGGAGATGCAAAACATCCTGGTTATGGCTAACACTTGACTCTCTGATTATTTGGGTTACATCTTTACTACCGTTATTTGGCTCTAAGGGGGGTTTAGGGGGTATGCAGTTAGCTGCGTTTTCTTTACGTGAGCCCCCTCTCTCCCCACAATTTTCACCCTGAGTTAATGGAGATTGTATCATAACATCGGGTACTCTATGGGGGTTAGGGGTCTTATCACAGTTTAATATGCCAGACAGCGTTGGTTCCAGAGCAATTATACCCTCTCCCACCCTTTTTATAACTGCTGCAACATCATTGATTTTATGCATTTCTTCCACAGGCCATCAAGTTTCATAGCAAACACCCCCATTAAATCGTCCAACCTAGATTCAAAACCCTCCATCAAGGTGTCCAGGATTTCAATGCCCAAATCTTTTGTCTGGGAGTCACTGACAGCAAGAAAATCAGTTTGGGTGGAGATAGTGTTAGTTAATCTAACATTGAGTGGTTCAGTGTCGGCCCCACCTTTGTTGTTCCTCGTAGTATCCATAGCGAGGTCTAGTGATTTTCTTCTATGTTCCCTTTGGTTTGGGTTTTTACTGCCCGATACTGAAGCAGTCAAACCTGCCATTTGATTGTAAAGGGCAATTTCAATATTATTATTCAAATTCCTTCCTCTTCTTGTGTTTTTCCTTCCATGGAACATAGCTGTTTAACAATCCTTGGATGTCTCCTTCCACTGCTTACAGTGGAAGAACTGTTTTTTTGGTTTTTTTTAGCATGTGGATGTGCATTTTTGCCCTCTCCCACGTGAGCTCCTTCCCCATAAAAAATACTCACCATGACACACTGTGTTGCTCTTTCTTCTCCCCACCCTCAACTCATCCATTGCTCCCCAACCCTTCTCTTTTTGATGTTTTCATTTCCTTCCTGTTGCCTCAAACTCATCTCCTGCTTCCTGGCATGTTTCATGTTGCTCAGCCTCCTCCACCTGCTCTCCCCTTGTTAGCCTCGCTCTTCCCACTGTCGTCCTTTGAAACATTAATTTCAATTCTTTCAGGGTTTAGCAGCTTCCATTTGCTGCTAGGCTGCTACATTTTAAATAGCCACTTTTCGAAATGTATTAATGTCTTTAATTTACCACTTTAAGTGGCAACCACCATCTTGGAATGTTAAATAAATAAATGAATTAATTAGTGGCTGCATTATACTATATTTGTACGAATGTGTGGTGATGCATGCACGCATATATCAAGCTTGGCCCCCAAACTGTCATGATGCATATGCACGCATGTACGTGTACACGTCATTGTGCTTTTTCTCAATTTTCGGTTTCGCCTGCACCTAACACTGAATACCATTTACTGTTTACATTTTGTTATCTTTCCCTCTACACATCTAATATTGCTATATTTTACTACTAAACAGGCAGTCACAATTACAGTTACCTTGCAGTTAAAAGGGGCTTTATTTAAATGGTGCAACAGGTACAGTGGCACCGGAGCCAAAAGCTCAAGGTCCCCACTAAACCCAGATTATTGCTAAATGTAACAATAAACAGGCAGTCACAAGTGCAGTTATTTAGAAGGCAATAGAGTGATGATTACAATGGTGCAGCAGGTGCAATGACATGGTACCAAACGCTCTAGGCACACCTCTAAACACCTAATATTGTTATAATTTACTACTACGAAATGGACACTAGTCACAGGTGCAGTTACCCTGCATGCAAAGGGGTCATGATTTGAAGGGTGCAGCGTGTGCAGAGGCACCCGGGGCAAATGGTGTCATAACTGCTTAAAAACACAAATATTGCTAAATTTTACTACTAAACAGACAGCCATAAGTGTAGTTATCTAACAGGCACTCGGGCCATGATTTAATTAGTGCGGCAATTGCAGTATAACTGAGACCAAAAGCTCCAGTCACCCCAATAAACATTGATTATTGCTATATTTTATTACTAAGCAGGCAGTCACAAGTGCAGTTATCTTGCAGGCACTAGGGTCATGATTTGACTGGTGCAGCAGGTGCAGTGGCACTGCGCCAAAAAGTTGTGGAACTTTTTTTTACCTTTAAGGCTGCACAGCATTTACTGTTCACCAATACTTATCTTCACCGGGCTGCAATCATTTTAAACATGCTAGTTTAACTCTGCTTTGGTGGGTGGAACTTTTAGCAAATTTTTACATTCTTTATGATATTGTTCACTAATAAAACTGAATTTTTTCCTGTGTCATGTGCTTGTCACTAATAAAATAGTCTTTTTCTGTGTCATGTGTTTGTTGTTGGCACATTATTTAGTGTAAACCCGGACAAAGTGGTCACTGTGCATTCCACGAGCAAGCTCCCTGTTGATCTGAAGAGATGTTTTAACCTCCTATATCTGTTGGGACAGTTTCTGTATAACATTACAGCACCAGGCAACTGCTGCAGAGTCATGGATTGTAAACCCAGTCATGCGCCTGTAGTAAAAGTATTCCTTGAGTTTTGTGATCACAGCCTGTTCGTTCTATTGGCCAGGAAGGTAGGCTGTATAGTTTCAAGAGCAGTGAATGCGAGAAATCCAGCTGCTGCGCATTGTTGTTGCATTGCGTCAAACCTTGTCTTTGTAAGCAAGTGTGTTTGGTGACTGTATGGGATTATGAGCCGCGACAGGCCCTGCCACACTCTTGCCGGTGATGCTGCGGCATCTGATGCAAGGTCGATCCTCTTCTCCGGCGATGAGGCACGACAGGCTCTGCGACACGCTTCTCAGAGATGCAGCAGTGTCTGTTTTTTTCAGCTCCATTTACTTTAGAAACCTATGCAATTGTTTATCTTTGTGCACCCTTGATTTTCATTGATTTACTTCAACATAAGAATAATAATTTTTTTCCAAAAAATAATCCTTTCGTGTTGCTTCTTTTATTCTTTTGTGCTTTAAGTTTTCATTTATTGCAAGAAAGCATAAAACCTGTTGTTTAAATGAGGATCTGTCCAAATCATCACATGTCTATGGGGCTAGTGTGGTAGTCATTATAGACTTTGAATAGACAGACCCATAAGTTTTCCTACAGTCACTGTTTCATTCAGTTGCCGAGTCTAAGGAATACAGACTGTGCTAGACTGTCCAAACATAGATCCATAAGCAAATCCCTTGCTGGCAATTTTCCTTCAAACTATTTCATTGCCCAAGCCCGCAAGGGTATATTGGGTTACCCACCTCTACTTTCAAAGCAGTGTCTGATGCGACGTCGATCCTTCTCTCCCGCGACAGGCTTCCCGGTGATGCGTCGGCATCTGCTGCAACATCGATTCTCTTCTCCGGTGATGCGGGCGCTTCTTGTTGTGAAGCGTCAGCGGCAGTTCTGCAACACGCTTCTCGATCTTGAGTCGTGCTTTCAGCTCCTTGCAACATGCAAATCCCCACAAAGTCCAGCACAGCTGCAGGCACTTCAGGAAGACATTTGGGGAGCTGGTGGGTGAAGTCTGTTGTCCCTGAGACTTCAGCAGGAGGCAAGCTCTGTTCCAAGCCCTCGGAGATCCTTCACAAGTTGAAAGTAAAGCACACAAAGTTCTTGCTCCTTTCTTTGGCAGTCAGGCAACCACTGCAGGCCAATCCCCCAAGGAGCACTTCAGCTTAGGGATAGACTCTCCTCAGTTTCTTCAGGTTCCTTTCCTCAGCAAAGGTTTCTTCTTGTAGTCCAAAAGTGATCTAATTTCTTGGGATCAGGGTCCTAATATGTGTAACCCAAAAACCTTTGTTCTCTGAGGGGAGAGGGGCCTTTGCCTAGTCCAAACAAGTTCCTGAGCACTTTGTTTACAGGACTCCGTCCTTCTATTCACTGTGCAGGGCAGAGACATCAGCCGTCCCACAGGAGGTGGAGCCAGCACAGTGGAGGGAAGGCACAGCCCTAGAGCACTTTGTTGACAAGATTCCTTCTCTCCTTTCACAGTGCAGGGAAGAGACATCAGACAAGCCACAGGAGGTGGAGCCAGCATTATAGAGGGAAGGCCCAGCCCTATTCAGGTCCCAGGTGCAACTCCTCCCTCCCATCTGGATGCGGATCTCTCTATTCACCACTGGGCTGCCCCAGTCTGTCTCCTGGAATCCCCCAGCCCTGTCACTCACAAACTCCAGACAAAGGAATGCACAACCTAGCAGAGGCAGGCTTGAAAGGTTAGGCAAGAAAATACCTACTTTCTAAAAGTGGTATTTTCAAACACAGAATAATAAAACCAACTTTACTAAGATGTATTTTATTATTCTGAGTTAAGGCATACTAAACTCGAATTTCTACCATGTTCTCTAAGTCAGTTAGTATTATAATATGTAATAATTCTAACAGCCCATTCTGGCCTATGGAAAACAGGTACCCTTGGAATAGTGAAAAACAAAAATGGCTGTGATTCACTATTAGGACATGCCACACACACCAGGGCATGTCCTACCTTATGCTTACAATGCACCCTGCCCTTGGGCCTACCTTAGGGATGTCTGATAGGAAGAAAAGGGAAGGTTTAGGGACTGGCAAGTGAGTGCCCTTGCCCAGTCAGCTTGACAGTACCAGACTGCACACAGGCTCTGCAATGGCAGACCTTAGACACATTTTACAAGGCTGCTTCTGTGGGTGGGACAACCAGTGCTGCAGGCCCACTAGCAGCATTTGGATTATAAGCTCTGGGCACCCTTGACAAGTAAACCAAACAGTCAATCATAGAATCACCAATTAATACATTCATTTACAATAGGGAGCACTTGCACTGTGGCACTGGACAGCAGTGGCACAGTGCCCAAAGCATCTAACACCAGCAAAAATACACGAGGCAACAGCAAAAATGGAAGAGAGACCCACACCAATGGTGCCAGGTCTAACAGAAGGTATCTATTATTTTGGAATACTTTAACATTTTTTTAAAAAATGATTTTTTTAAAATTTGGTGTGTGTTCTTCACTTTTTTATTACCAAGCGTTTAGTTTTGTATGCAGGTGGGTGACTGGCTTTTTGGGACTGGTCTTTACTCTGCAGATTTCTGTTAGCCATATGAATAAGCAGTGTGGCAATTGAGCAATACTCTGTAAACTGAAGCAGGAGTTATTTCCTAATAGTGATAATTTAGCTGTAAATCTTTCAGTGGATGTGAAATGCATTCATATTTATGTGCATATTTTTATACTTTTTTTATAAAGAACACGATCTGCACCAATTGCACATTCTTATAATAAGCAAAGTGGAGTTATCTAGCAGACACTAGGGTCATGGTTCAAATGGTGCAGCAGGTGCTGGCACAAGACTTATTATAACAAAAAAAACAGTATTTGTTACAACATACAAACCTTAAAGTATATAGCACAATAATAGAAAATTCCACAGTGTGATGTTTAAATAAAGAAAAATTGTAAAGGTTAAATAACACAATGCCAATGACAATGCAAGTGCAAATACTTAGTATATGCTCACTATTGTTTCAGAGTTTATGTTCATGTTTAAGTTTTTTCGCAATAATAAAAAAAGATGTGAAGTGCAAAACGAAAAAAAAACATTTTTGTAAGAGAAATCTGTAATAGAAAAAAACTTGCCTATCTCAATAAAACAATAATCTCACTTAGAGTGTGTTTCTTTCACTTATATTGCACAACTGCGCAAATGCCTATTTAAAAAATGTTAAGTTTATTTTCATTTGTTTATCTTAACACTGGCAGGATAACTAACACCTGGGTAACTAACACTCGGTTAACTAACACTCGCCCCAACGAGCCTCCGACCAGCCTATCTAGCGTGACTAGCCACCCTCAAACCACCGCTCCAAGGTTTCCCAACGCAGTTCTTCCCAACCCCTCCAGCACGTCTCCCGGCCCTGCCAACAGAATCGTCATTAGACCTTTGGTCTCCTCCCCGCTAGCTCCCCAATATGACTATGAGACCAGTATGCCCCCTAACCCCTTCGATTCAAGTCGAGCTAACCCTTCCAGCCCACAAACCACCCCTCCAAGGCGTTCCAACACAGGTCTTCCTATCCCCTCTAGCACATCTCCAGACCTTGCCAACAGAATTGCTCCTAGACCACAGGTTTCCTCCCCGCTAGCTCCACACTCTGACTGTGAGACTGGTATGCTCCCAAAGACCCACAATACAGGTCGAGATAGCCCGTCTACCCTATCACCTATGCAGGCCGATAGAACTGCTCCTTAACCACTGCCCCCCTGCCCTCGTGTGCCTCCCTCTTATATGGATTGCATAACTCTGCACTCTAGAACTGCCAAACTAACTCAGAGCATCCATATCTCCATTCTGGATCTAATAAACATTATTCACCTTGCAGAACTCTCCCTCGCTAACCTCAAGCCCCAGCCAAACTCCACCCCCTCATATCTCAGAGTTCCCCAAACTCCCACTTCCATTATCCTTGAGACACCTTCGCCCTCGCAAGCAACCATGCCCCCCCTCGGAGGAGGAAACACAAGCTCTCGTCCTCTCCTATAACTCTACCCCTGCCACCCCAAGTCCACATGACCTCACTGAAAAAGAAATCCATGCCATGCTCCGGAATTACAAATCTGCCCCAGCTACCCCTTGTTTACTTGATGTGAGTACCGAACATGCCATCTGCACGGTCTCTATTAACCCCAACAGATTCGCTACCCTCCGTAACAGAAGCGTGATCAAAAGCAATCTTGTGCCTGTTTACCTGTCTTCCCCGACACCCAGCACTCCCTCCGACCCATCTCTGTCTGGTCTCTTAAGCAACTGCTGATCGGCAGCTGAGCACGCTGACGATATTGCCTCTCTCATCCTGAACAAAAATTTTGACATAGCAATCCTAACAGAATTGTGGCTCAATGAATGCTCATCTCCTTGCCTGGACCTCTTAGTCCCTTCTGGCTATTACATTGCAAGGTTGGACAGGCAATCCAGCAAGAAAGGGGGAGGCATCGCCTGCATCTACCGCTCTAACCTTTTAGTCATAGAACTTTTGGCGGATACCACTGACTCCAGTGAATACCTCTCCCTCTCCAGTTGCAGCAACTCCACCCAACTGTACAATCTACACATCTTCCACCACCCCCCAGGCCTGAACGACTCCTTCACTGACCATCTCAAGGAAATCATCACAACCAGGATTTTCTCCAATGCAAAAGATATTTTTCTTGGTGATTTCAACCTGCACTGGAACAATCCCAATGATCCTCATGTCAATGCCATCAAAGACCTCATGGCCGATCAAACCCTGTCCCAAGCCTGTTCACTCCCAACTCACTCGAAAGGCGCCACTATTGACTGGATCATCTCTAAGGAATCAACAGTCAGGCTTATCTCTATCTCTTGTGACTGGTCTGACAATCATGCCATCTCCTTCCTACTAACTGGTACCCACAAGAAAAGGGCACCGCAACCGGTGATTCCTAAACTCTGGATCAGAGAAACCAAGAACCTGTACTATAGAGAACTGGTGGTGTGCTGCAATTCTGATCTCCCCCCCTTGCATATCACAACGGTCAATGACCTCAACGATCATTACTCTGCGACTATATCGAACATTCTGGATGACCTAGCCCCAATAAAGCTGAATAGAACCCAAATCAAAGACAGAAAACCCTGGTTCACTGAATCCTTTAATAATGAGAGGACATCTCTATGACAATCTGAAAGATTCTGGAGACAGCACCCCTCTGCCGCACATCTAAAACTTCTCCGCCAGGCCAGAAACTCCTACAACAAGAACATCAACAACTCAAAAAAAGAATTCTTCAGACCAGAGCAGGAGAACGCCAAGAACAGACCCTGCAAGCTCTTCAAACTGGTCAAACACCAATCTAATAAACTGGCCAAAACTAGGAGTTGGCGGAATTTGCTTAGTCGCGCTATGCAAAGCCCTACGAAACAGTTACAAATCTCCACGAGCACGCAAAAATTCAGCGAACATGCAAATTGCTTGTTCCGCCCCTTAGAGATGCTTTCATCCTGTTTGCAAACGCTGTTTGCATGCTCGGGGAGAAATACCTCGCGAACATGCATTTTGAGAGCGCGAATAAGCACCAAATTCCACGAAGCAATGGAACGCGAAATTACCCAAGTTCCGCGACCGGAACAGATTTTACTACCCAGGCTAGCCAAAACATCGAATGAAACCCCAAAGTCTCTATTAACATCCGAGGAATTCACCTCTTTCTTCGCTGACAAAATCACAGGCTTAGCAAATGAATTCACTTCCACCACATTCTCTCAACCTCTTCCTGACCTGCCTCCTCCCTCCGTGCCACCACAGGCCTCACCTAGAAATCAAGCTCACTGGACCGACTTCTCAAATTCTATGACAGAGATTCTGTCTTCAAAATCCTATCTACCTTAAACCTGAACAACCATTTTAATGACCCGCTCCCCTCCAACTGCCTAGCCATTATTCCTAGCTGGACTGCAATAATTAACGCCTCCCTCCAGCAGGGATCTATTCCCTGTTAGCTGGCCAAGTCCTTCCTATCTTTAAAAAGCTGTAGCTGGATCCAGCTTTCCCTGACAACTTCAGACTTACCTTCTTAGCCAAAGTGCTGGAGAAGTGTGTACAACAGCAGCTAAGTCAACATATCAATAACTTCCACCTACTCGACGACTTCCAATCTGGGTTCAGACCTGGGCATAGCACTGAAACCACTATGCTCCATTTCGTTGATGATGCCATCCAAGCTCTTGACCAAGGTAAAACCTGTCTTAATCCTTCTAGATCTATCCTCGGCCTTCGACACGGTCAACCACGAAAACTTACTCGAAAGCCTCAGACCGAGGATGGGTTTGGATGGCTGTTCTAGAATGGTTCAGGTCCTTCCTCCAAAACCGATTACAGGGATTCCTAATTAACAGCAACCTATCTGCTCCTTCTCCGGTCACGATTGGAGTCCCTCAAGGATCAACCCTGTCCCCCACCTTCTTCAACCTTTACCTAAAACCGATGCCAAAATTAGGGGTGGGCGGAATATGTGTAATCACGTAACGCAAATATCCGCGAAACGGTAAAAAATCTCTGCGAACACGCAGAAATACAACAAACACGCGGAATGGCTTGTACGCAATGCTTTTTTCCTGTTCGCAATTGCTGTTTGCGTGCTACGTGGAAATATCTCACGAACACCCATTTTTGAGAACGCGAACAAACAACAAATTTCGCGAAGTCACAGAACACAGAATTTTGAGCAATTGAACGATCGCCTCCGAACGCAAAGTTACCCAAATTCCGCAAGCAGAACGGAATTTACCGCCCAGGCCTAGCCGAAATACTGCGCAATGCGAATATCTCCTACTGTATGTATGCTGACGACACTCAGATCAACATCAAAATCTCATCTCTCGAGGAGATCCTTTCCCTGAATGAGGCCCTGAAACTGACCGTCCAATGGCTCGCCTCCAATCTACTCAAAGTCAACGCAAAGAAAATTGAATTTCTCCTAATTTCCCCTCCAAAAGCCAACCCTGAGATTCAATCATGGATTAAAGCTATCACAGCCTTAAATTGCCTTCTGACCATCGTGTACTGGGTCAAATCCCTGCAAATTACCTTGACTGCAACTTGAATATGCGGGACCACATCAACTCAATGGCCAAATCAGCTAGATTCTACCTGAGTTACCTAAGGAAACTGAACCCCTTCCTCGAAGCTCCTGACCTAAAAATGACAGTCCAAGCACTTGTCATCTCTAGACTGGAATATGGCTGTTCTACCCTCTCTGGTTTACCCAAGAAATCCCTGGCACCTTTAAAGCCTGCCTCAACGCGGCCGCCAGACTACTTACCGGTATAAGTAAATTCGACCACATTTCTCCACACCTGAAAACATTGAACTGCCTTCCTTTTGAGGCAAGAATACAGCTTAAACTACCTTGCATTACACACAAGGCTTTATACTCAAACTCCCCTGCATATCTTGCACAGAAACTTGTGGTCTCTGGAGGAATCAGAAACTCTTGGTCCGCCAGAGAACTCTTGCTCCAACCTGCACGTTTTCGGGAAAAAAAACCTACAATCGGGCTTTCTCTGGGGGTGCTCCAAGAATTTGGAACTCTCTCCCACCTGCCATCAGAAAAATCCCTTCTCCGGCACGCTTCAAAAAGGATGCCAACACCTTCCTTATGGGGAAATTCCTCGTTTAAATTCTGCCTTCATGGGGGGCGTGGCTACGGCGCCAAGGAGGATGGCCGCTGACCCGGAGAGCTCCGTTACGACGTGAGGTAACGGGAGCTCCGCTGGGCGATTTCTTCACTCTTGGATCACCGGACCGATACTGCAGTGTGGCGGAAGGTGCGCGGCGCACCTACATGTACTTTCCAGCCCTCGAGAAGCTGTTTCTTGCCGGTATTTCGATCCTCCCAATTCCTGACGGCTTGCGTTTCACCCGCGCCCGCCATTTTCATTGCATCTTTTGCCGTTTTTGCGGCATTTGCGGCATTTGCGGCATTTGCTCTAATGGACTTCCTCATGTGTTAACGAGCTGCCTCTTTATCCCTTTTTGATGACTTTTGGAAATTGGTTGCTTGCTACTACATTTTCTTTTTTCTGAGCCTCTCATGCTGATTAAATAGCATGTTTCTAATTTTTTCTCAAGAAACGGCCGCCATTTTGATTTTCGTGTTTTCCCCATTTTGACCTCAAACTGCCTATTTATAGCCTACTGTATATTTAATGACCTCTTTTGCCTCCATATAGGACTTAGTCCTGCTTCCTATTTCTATTAATGGGAGTCAAGCGTTCTTGTTGAGCCATTTCTGACTTTCAAGAACTTTTCTGTCATTTATCCTCCTCATTGTGACAGGCTTGTGCTGGCCTCTCCGTTCCGACGCAGTGCATTTTTCAATTGACTTCTCTGTACGATGGCAACATCACGTACCAACCGTGCTGCTACTCTTCAACAACGCTCTGTTTCACATGTTCCTTTGGAGGATAACAACCCTTTCGGTGTTTTGCAGGACTCATTCGATGATTCACAATCCGATACTGTTACCATCAAGGGTTCTGCTATTTCTTCTTCTTCTTCTTCACGCTCCACAAAGCCCCTTTCTAAGGCTTCCTCTCCATCTCCGAATCCTAACTCAGGCAAGAGGTCTAAAGCTAATCCTCCTTCTCCTACAGGCATGTTGAACACCATTTCTATGGCGCTTATATTGGAGGAGATTCGAGCCCTTAAACTCTATATGTCAGAGACTAATTCACGCCTCCAGAGTCTTGAGGATAATTGCTCTCACACGCAACAGAGAGTGGTGGATCTTGAGAGTTCCCTGGCTTCAGCTCAAACGGTCATTGTTCAGGTTCCTACTATGCAGAAAGAAATTGCTTCGCTCAAACAGCAAGTTGAAAATTTGGAAAATCGAAATAGACGTGATAACCTACGTATTTATGGCCTTGCCGAAAATCTTGAGAGGTCAAATTCAATTTCATTTTTTCAATCTTTTCTTCCCACTCTTCTCAACCTTCCAGCTGCGCCTCCTTTGAATATTCGCAACCAAAACAGGTGATGGACAGAATGTGGATCAATGTCACACATTCACCCCAGTCCAAAGATCTGGGCCCAAAGCCATCGTTTTTTTGCACTCCACACCACCCTGGGTTAGACAATGGCGATATGCAAATCAGCTCTGACCCTGTGCCCCATGGGAACAGTCCAGTCAGAACTACAAAAGCCATGTCCTTCCCAGAACGGAATCAAGCATCCGAGGACCGGACCGGTTTCGAGGTAACACCTCTCATCAGCCCGGCTAGCTTGACTCCAGTGGTGTGGAGTGCCTGGGACCCACGTCTGAGCATCCCCAGCGCACTTATGGCGGTAATTGCAAACAAAACAGGTGATGGACAGAATGTGGATCAATGTCACACATTCACCCCAGTCCAAAGATCTGGGCCCAAAGCCATCGTTTTTTTGCACTTTGAATATTCAGCGTGCTCACCGTCTAGGTCCACCGTCTCACTCATCATCCTCCTCTTCCTCCATAAAACCTAGAGGTGTCATCCTGTACTTTCTGGAGTATACTGATCTTCTTCGAGTCCTTCATGCAGCCAAACAAAAAGAGAACATTTCATATAATGGCTCTAATCTTTTCTTTGCTCAAGACTATGCCAAGGCTACTGCTGACCGTCATAATAGATTTTTGGACATGAGACCAGCTTTACAGGCCTTAAATGCTCGCTACGGATTATTTCATCCGTGCATCTTTAGGGTCACCTATAATAACAAGACGACATCTTATGAAGATCCTGTTCACTTGCAGCAGTTCCTGGATTCCTGTCATGCCAAAACGATGGACATACCGCAACCATGATTATTGTTGGCTTTACTGTCTTTCTTTGTGATGTCCCCTCTGTTCCTAATGTTGGTTGTTTTGTAAAGATGTTATGTCATATAGCTGCTGTGTCTTAACCTCATATTTTGTTTAACATATTTGTTATTTTCTCTCTTGTATTCCTTTAGTTGCTGGTCTTGTGGTCCCTAAGATTTGTTTTTCATTTGTTCTTCTTCAATTGCCCGGTGGTTCCTCCCCTTGCCGCATTTCCGTGGAGTCTTTGGTCAGTTGTGTTCCCTTCCTTTATGGTTCCTCCATCCCCAGTACTCTTGTATTTTTACGGTATGTGTTTTGTTATTACATTGATCTTCTGTCTTTGTCTTCTTTTTGTACCCCCGTTCCTATTTTTTCCTTTCCTTTTCCTCTGCCCTCTTCTTTTCTTGTCTTCACTTTCTTGTTTCTTGCATCTTTTCTCTCTACTTTCCTCCACCATTCTTCTCTCTCTTTCATTACGATCTTCCACTTTTCCATACTTCTTACATGACATCTTCATATTTTCTTTCGTTTATGTCTTCTTTTTTCTTCTCTCCATTTTCTTGTGTACTTGCACCTTTTCCGGTTATCGCTCGTTGTTGGGTTGTTTGCTGGTTATTATTTTCATATGTTTAAAATTTTTCTTACATTTCTAAATGACAATTAATGTAATTTCTTGGAATGTTAAAGGTTTGGGTTCTCCAATTAAGAGACACCGTGTTCTTTCCCACTTAGCTCATTTGAAAGGAGATATAGTGTTATTACAAGAAATTCATATCAAAGATGTTGAGATCTCTAAATTACGCCGTAATGGGGTGGGTCAAGTTTTTGCTTCACCTGGGACGGGAAAACGCAATGGTGTTGCTATTCTCGGTCATAAACGTTTAAATGTTCAGCTACTTAAACACGATAATGACACGGAGGGTAGGTGGGTTGTATCATCGTTGGTTAACAAAATTCCCTTGACTATTTTTAATGTATAGGCTCCTACTGTTCCTGATAAGTTCTTCTGGCCCCAAATTCTTTCTACCACGATGCAAAACACTGATAATTATTTTATTTTGGGTGGGGACTGTAACATGATTATGGACCCCTTCCTTGATCGTAAATCCAACTCCCGATTTTCTCCTTCCCCATCACATGCTCAATTTACTTCGGTTATTTCTCAAAGGTCCCTAGTTGATTCATGGAGGCTTTGCAACCCTACCTTGCAAGAATATACATATTTTTCCCCAGTCCACTCATCTCAATCCCATATAGATTATCTTTTCATTTCCAAAGCTCTCACGCAACTCATCACTCACTCTGATATAGGTTGCATTTTAATTTCAGATCATGCCCCAGTTTCCCTTCAACTTGATTTACTTCCTCCTACTAAAGGTAATAAGAGATGGAGATTCAACAATTCCCTACTTTTGGATGCTTCTTTCTCTGCTGCTTTTTTTAATTTTGCCTCCCTTTTCTTTGCTGACAATGAATCTCCTCACACATCCCCTCAATTAGTTTGGGACACCTTTAAAGCTGCTTCTAGAGATTTCGTCATTTCATTTGTTGCCAAAAAGAGACGTTTAGCCACGCAATCTATGTCCACTCTTACTTCCCATATTAAACGCCTGGAACATCTATATTACTCATCTAAATCCCAGTCCGACCTTAATGAGCTTATCTCTGCCAAACTTTCCTTCAATAAGATATCTACTGAATCTGCCAATTTAATTTTGCTCAAATCCAGTGCTAAATATTATTCCTCACAGAATAAAGCTGGAAATATGTTGGCGAATTATTTTAAGATTATAAAAGAACGTACGAAAATTTATTCTATTGTCTCCTCCTCTAATTCCATCCTTCATAAGGATGAGGATATTTTGGTTGAGTTCTCTAATTTGTACCAGACTCTTTATACTCCTGAATCTGCTCCTCTGTCTTCAGCCATTGATCAATATTTGTCTTCCATTCCTTCTCCCTCAGTCTCTGATGTAGATTTTTCTTCCTTGGACAAAGATATCAGCTCTGCAGATATCTTAGAGGCCATTCGTGTTCTTAGAAAAGGGAAAGCTCCTGGTCTGGATGGCTTCTCCATTGAGTTTTAATCTCATTTTTCTACTTTTCTTGTCCCTAAATTACATCAATTTTTTTCTTCCTTTATATCCTCTCAAAAATCTGAAGGCTCCTTTTAGGAAGCGTTGATTTGTCCCCTCCCCAAGGACAATAAAGATCATACCTTATGTAAAAATTATAGGCCTATTTCTTTGATTAATCTTGATTATAACATTTTTGCAAAAATTCTGGCTTTACGTTTAGATAAGGTTTTACCCCAGCTGACAGGTAAAGAACAATGTGGTTTCATCAAGGGTCGTTATCTCTCAGATAGTACTCCGTTATTCTTCAATGTCCTTAGCAAATCACAAACCTTGCCTCATTCCTTGGCTGCAATAGCCTTTGGACGCAGAGAAGGCTTTTGATAGGGTTAATTGGCCTCTTCTTTTGCCTTCTCTTAAATGGTTTGGTTTTGGCTCTAAATTTCTTTCTTATGTCTCATTATTGTATTCTTTTCATAGATCCTTTATTTTCGCTAATGGTCTCATCTCTCCTTCCTTTCCCCTATTTCGTGGGGTTCGTCAGGGTTTTCCTCTCTCACCCCTTCTTTTTATTCTGGCTTTAGAACCGTTCCTAACAAAAATCCGGCTGAACACTAATATTTCTGGGTTCTCTTATGGTGAACAACAAGTAAAGTTATCTGCTTATGCCGATGACATACTTCTCTTCATCTCTAATCCTCAAATCTCTGTCCCTGCTTTCCTTTCTGAGGTTTCTGATTTTGCGGCTGTGTCCGGTTATAAATGTGAAATTCTTCCTCTTAATAAATTTTGTTTTCATGCTGATTTTCTAGCCTCCTCTTTTCATTGGAGCCCTTCCAAAATCAAGTATCCAGGTCTCTGGTTTGCTCCTTCAATCAAAGAAACTGTCTCCCTTAATATTAAACATTTACACACCACTCTCACGGATTCCACGACAAGATGGCACCCTTTGTTTCTATCTTGGTGGGGGAGATTAATTCAATTAAAATGATGCTAGTTCCTATTATTTTATTTTTCCTTTCTAATCTTCCTATTAACATTCCAAAGTCCTGTTATAAAACTATTTATTCTATTTTGTCTCGTTTTTTATGGCAGAATAAAAAACCCAGAATGTCTTTCTCCAATCTTAGACGTCCCAAGCATTTGGGAGGAGTTAATTTTCCTGATTTCTCATCGTATCATACTTCCTTTTTTTCTTTCTCACTCTGTTTCTTTTTTATCTGATTCACTATTCGACGCTGCCTCTTTTCCCTTGTGGGTTGACATTGAATCCACCTTTTTTCATCCTTTTTCTTTTAGGGAGTTTGTTTTATTACCTCGTGTTCCAAAGCAGATGTCTTGACCTATTCTAAAGAATTCTAGGAAACTTTTCCTCCCTTTGTTTGTGAATGGTCTTGATGAACGTACACGATTTTTACAGTCTCCTCTGTGGTATAATCCTCTTATTAAACTCAATAATAGAACTCTTTTCTGGAAGGCCTGGTATACTAAGGGCCTTTTTGGGTTCATCAACTTTTTCCGCAAGGTACTTGTATTCCCTTTTCTACTCTTCAAACCCGTTTTTCTCTTCCTTTGTCCTTTCTTCCCAAATACAACTTATTAATTGCTGTTGTTCAGACAAGTTATGATTCTCTTGCCTCCTCCGTCTCTGGTGCTTCCTCCTTGTCTCCTCTTTCCTTACCCTTTTTGATATCCTCTTCTTCTGCCTCACAGATTTATAAAAAATTACATGAATCCTCTGCTGTCAGAGAAAAGTCGAAAGTGGAACAGGCGTGGGAACTGGATTTGGAAGAATCTTTTTCTATCTCTTTGTGGCAAGATATATGGAATAAGATACGGAAGTCTTCTAAAGCAGCCAATACTACCCAAACGTTATTTTTTTATTTATAATCACCTCATGCTCACTCCCACCAGGTTGCATACAATAAATCCCTCTCTTCCCTCCAAATGTTGCTCTTGCTCGGAACTACGGGCAGATCTCAAACATATGCTCTTTTTCTGCCCACTGGTTCGTATTTTTTGGTCTAAAGTTTGGCAACAACTTAATACAATTTCCTCTACTGATTTTTCCCTTTCTTTTACACATATTTTCCTGGGCAGCCTTTCAGATATATGGTCCTCCTCTGATTTTAACACTTCTATTGTTGATCTTCTCCTGGCAGTAGCGTTTCAGCAAATTACCAAAGCATGGAAAGATACGTCGTCCATTTCCTTTCAGGCTTGGTGGTGTGGTGTTTGCTTTAATCATAGATTAGACAGAGCATATGTTTACCCTGTTACGATTGCTATCAAACGAGATTTATTGTGGTTACCTATTACTACCTTATTGGATTCCTCTGCCAATTCCTCCATGCTTCACTCCCCACGTACTGAAGAAGTACCCAAGCCCCCATGATATGTTCTTGTTTACTTCTTTGCTTCCCTTTCTATGTATGCCTTTTCTCCCTACTTTTATACAACTTTATTATGGAATATTGCAAGTTTTATTTTAACATATTGCATTTTAGATATTGATATTGTATTTTCTTTGTTGAGTTTCCTCTCTTCTCTCTCTCGCACTCTTTATTTCTTTTCTTTCTCTCTCTCTTTCTTGTTTTCCCTTTTCTCATTCATAGTTTTTGCCTGCATTGTTTTTTTATATCAATATTGTACCTTGTTTGCTCATTGCTTTTTTATATCCAATAAAGATTTTCTTAAACTTAAATTCAGCCTTCATACTCCACTGAGTCCCCGATCTATTTCCGATTATTGCCTCCCCTCTGATTACCCAGTCACCCCACCAAGAAACCTGTGGCCTTTTCTTGAGTAATTTTAATTGGTAAACTGTACATATATGTCCTTCTATCCACTATGTAAGCAGCAATGGGGTCATGTCTTGAGTAATTGGAAATGTATACTCTACATACGTGTCTTTCTATCCCTTATGTATCCAGCACCCCTTCTCCTTATCGATTGTTTACTTTGTGATTCCAAGCCTTTGGAAAATTCTATGATTACTGTAAAGCGCCTTGATACCACAATGGGTCAAGTACACGCTCTATAAAACACAAAAATAAAATAAATAAAACAAAATTAACAATGGACAGTTACCAAACAACACCTTTTCATCTAGTTTTCGTAATCTTGTTTTTTTTATTTGCAAAAACAGCGCTTAGCACTGTACTTGTAGGGTTTTTACCTATTCTCCTCATAGCTGCACCACTTTCTAGCCTACTTATCTTGTAATTTTTTTTATCTTTGTCCTCCACCATTTACTTGATCTCCCCACTTTATAATACCACTAGTATCAGCACAATTTGTTGTCTTTCTGTACATAAACAAGTCATAACACTTTAACAGACTTTCTGTAACTTATATTGTACAACTACTCGACAAGCTACAACTTACAACAAAAAAGCTTATCATTAATAACATGGGCGAAACCTAATGCATTTGTGGAGAAGTGTGGCTCACTGGTTAGAGGAGGCAGACCTGGAAGCAGAGGTCAGCCCGGGTCCAGGGTTCAATTCCCGGCTCGGCGGGGTCTTGAGTCCTAAAATGTCCATGGACTCGACAATTCTCGCTCCGGTGCCTACTCGATTCACGGGTTCACACTCTGCGACTCTGGGCAATAGCTTGCTTAATCTCCACAACGGCTTCTCGCAGCGGGATACCTGGCTTTCACCTTGCGGATACCCTGCCGGGGTTATCTCACAGGGGAATACCAGGACGGGTTCCCTAAGCAAGCGCTTACAAACCGCTTGGTGATTTGCGCTATATAAATTCCTACACATTTACATTTACTAATGCTTGTTTCTCTTGTCAATTCTGCAAGGCTTTGCCATAAAGTATTTCATTTTGGCTATGCTGCACAGCATTGAGAAGAAGCATTGTCAAAGTCAATAGGTCTCTAAGGCGAAATTAACAGGCTTTTCAAATGCTGGCAAAACAAGCCAGAGGATAATTTGTGTGACTGATGTCACCGATGAGTCTGTAAAGAGGGGGGAGGCTAAATAGATATTCCTGGATGTTGATTACAATTTATGGGCTTTTAATTAAAATGTGTCAACACTGTTAGCCGAGGAGAGAAAACAGGAACAGATAATTACTAGCTGTGATCCTTGATAGGATGTGGCCTAACAGCTAGAGCAGTTGACTTCAAAACAAGTCACAACAGGGACGCTCAACATCCTGTGATTCAGGGCAAATCACTTAATCTCCCCATGCCTAACAAAATGAATGTGTCCATCTGTAACGCAACTGGAGCTCATGTAAAGCGCTCCAATACCTTCAGTTCGAGTTTGCGCTATGTAAAACTCCCCCCAAAAAAGTATGAGAATGAATCCCCGTATATTTTTAGAGCCAAAATGTTAATTTACACGTCTTCCATTGGTACTTGAAGACATTGATCGATGTACACACCAAAGCAGGTATTCCACACTAAAGTTCCAACTACTGTGGGAATCCACTAAGTTACCATAGTGCTTAAAAGATAATTTGAGTGAAGCTTTGTGAGCCAAGGACTTCCATATTTATGGCAACCCGTTTGATATTGGCACCTTCCCAATATGAGATAGTGCACGGAGCAAGATGTTTGGCAAAATCTCAATGTAAAAAGGTAATTTAAGATCACGAGCAAGAACAATAGGGCTGAAAAAGAGGCTGGAGAAAATTGAAATAAGCGAGCCCTGGTACAGTCAAGCAAGAAGTTAGCTGCTGTCTTCGGAAATTTGATGAAACCGACAGCCTGGAGACAATGAGAAGGACAATATTCGTGCCAGTGATGCAAGATGTTGGTAAGTACTTTGTATGAAATACGTCTACTTGCTTAAAATAAACAATTTCTGCATTCTTTAAAGTTTGCCAAGGGCACATAAACAAAGTGGATGTTGATACAGCAAAATGCTTTTACTGCCGAGAGACCAGAGGAGCCAATCTGCATATCTTTGGACCTGCTCACATCTGGAATCGAATTTGGTATATGTAAGTATATGAATGAAAGAAGGGACTGAAAAGGAAAGCTGCCCAATGAAGAAGTATAAGCAACAAATACAGTTTCTTTACTTTGTAGTGCCGCTAGGTATATAGTTAGAATAAGGATTTGTAAAGCCCAGTGTGAACATGCTGAGGACCCGTACATTGTTTAAGATCTGAGTGGACATGATCACAAATTATCTTTAGATACCAAAGTGCTGGCTGGTGTTAGGGAACTTGTTTAAGGGCTTAACAGGCAACTTATTTTCTTGTAAAACGGATACAAGTTTTGACAACCACTTGCTTAGTAAAGGATGACAATTTTAGATTGTGGCATCAGTAGGGTGTGGTAATCATTATGTGGTACATCGGGTTTTATGGATATCTATCGGGTTCAAGCTATGAGACCTTCAATAAAAAGGAAAAGTGCCTTTTGCTTGCCCAGAGACACTGGCAAAATGTTTTTAATTTTTTTTTTTTTAAATGGACGCCCGCCCAAACAAAAGAAGAATGCAATAGCAAAGCAACATAGGATCTCCAATTGATTACAGAGTTGCACCAAAAAAAGTCCCTTAAAATGTAATTAAAAAACTTTGGTCATTGCAGAGTACAAGTCACAAGAATATTTTGAAAAGGTTTTACAAGCAGGATGACTTATGTGATCTTAAAAGCTAATCTAAAAGTAAAGTGGTACAGATTGGATATGGATATATAAACCAAGCACAAGTGAATTGGATTCAGGGAATCCTTCTGTCAGTTGGAAATTGTTTATTTAGAAAATAAAATAAAAGTTCAACCCAAGCTTTATATTGTACCATAATTCCTTCATGTGCTTCTTCAACGGTGTTGATATTAATCCCATCAGTTTCCACGTCACGTGACAGGCCAGAGCCCTTCTCCAGAGGCAGCTGCCATTTGATAGACAGCTAGCGCAGCCGACTGCAAAAAACAGCAATCCCACTCACTTTATCAGGTGCGTCCCTTCATCACGTGCTGTCCTCGGCACCTGTTTTTCTGCAAGCCAAGAAGACCCTTGCTTATGGTTTTGCGGGAAACATAATATTTCAATGTTGTCTACCGTGGTTTCAGTGCATAAAGACTACAGGCTTAATGTACTAACATTGGATCATATCATAAATCCAATTTTTTCTACAGTGGCACACGATTATTCTTGCAGTGCCGCAGATGTACAGACCCATCACAGCACAGAAGAGACATTTCTGTAGAATTAGCACATTCCCTGCGCCTTTAACTGCAATGAGTCAAGGATTTATGTTGTGAATCTCTCCAAATGGCTCTGGATGGGCAGCGGGTCTCCAGCCTTCCATTCACCGAAACACATTCTGCTTTGTATTTCTGCATATTAAAGAGACAGCGGTTCATGTCGACAATGTACAGGATGCTTAATATTGTTGGTGCACAATGGCAGTTACTGCAATTATGCACCAACAATGTTACATATTCTGTACATTGTCAACATGAACCTCTGTCTCTTTAATATGTGTTAATTCCCCTAGTTCCTTGTGAGTGGGGTTGCCCTTGTGTTGTATACACAACGCTTTGTATTTCTGCAGCACCCTCTCTCTTAAAGAGACAGGGACTGCAATAAAAGAGACAGGCTGCAATAAAAATGGCATTATGTGTAGGGCTCACTTCCATGAGGTGGAAGCTGCCCTCCATGCACAGCTTCCAGTTAGTGAATGCAACACCACTCATTGGAGGAATCAGCTTGTCTAAATTGTTTACTGCTATAAGGTAAATTGTACATATGACCGCAGGTAGCCAGGAGGTATTTTCATGTAGAGGTTTATTAGATGCTTCAGTAGATATAAGTTATAAATCAAGGTAAGTTCAATTGAGGTCCAAAGGGATTCCCACCAGGAGCTAGATGGTTGTTGCTCAGCCTACACTCTTCAACTGTCATTCCAACATTCCACGCAGACATCACATTCATTCTGGCTGAGCAACTAAGAAGAGGATGCACTAGGGAGAATTAAGTCACAACATTCACCATTCCAATTGTAGTCACAAAACATTGAACCATTTAATTGCGTATCATGGGAGGGTACATAGCTCCTTCAAGGAATTACAGTGCATGCAGACAGGGTGGCAACACCATTTGCGGATTGCAATGTACTTTTTTTACATAGTAAGTTAGGGTTTTTGTGGCTGCAAAACTCTTAGCGCAGATATCCCATAGCCAGGCACAATACTCACTAAATGACACTGAAAAAAAGCATGCAAAGTAAAAGTCCACACATGAATGACTGAGACCACAACAGTTTAGTTTGGAGAAAGTTATGATGCAGGTTTATATGGTACAGTAACAGGTTGAATAACGGGTGATCCAAGGGCAGCCAGTGATGATGTGACCTAAGTTGGCTGCGTGCCTGATTAGCCAGTGAGGACCAGGAACACACACATCTGGTGCTAAACCTTTGGGGGTTCACCCCACATTTGTACCCCATACTCCACGAAAAGAACTCGAGCCCAGAGGTGGAGCATTACCAAGCAAGCCTCCCAGTTGCTCAGGCTTAGAACTGCCCTTGGGAGTAACAGGGCGCCCGCCACCACTTTCATCACGGGGTCCTGCCATAAAGACTGCCGGGATATTTGTATGAAACCCCTGTGGGCTTTTTCTTATGGTTGTAAGTCCGCCAAGCCTCGGGGGTGAGATTCGCCAAGCACCTCTTCTAGCAATAGGCTCAGTAGAATTTTACTGCTGTGTACAGTGAGCATAACTCATGTTGCATTTGTGCACATCGAATAAAGTTGTGACTGGCATCTGTACCCTCAGAACAGATTCCCTGCACACCATGTTATTGACCATCTTCATGAAATGGCAAACTGTTCGCCATGATAGTTGATCTTGATGGTGACCTCAACTAATGATCAGTCTGTGGATAGTTCATTCAGTGGTGGCATACTAATCTGCCCATGCTGGCAGCACAGATCACCCCTGTGAGACCATTTTATTTGTTGTGCAGACTGACTCACAGCCATTGGACAGGGGTGAAGTGCCTGAACTGACAGAAAGAATATTTGTGTTAAACTATTCCTTCATTTACGCTGCTGACCCACCATGCTCTGGATTTGAGCTAGAATGGGGTGGCTACTTGTGGTGAATTGCTTTCGTTATTTCACTGCCCTTAGGGGCTTTGAATTATTAAAGAAAAATCAGGGAGCAAAGGTAACTATATTTGAGTCATCGGACAAATTTAATCCAGTCTAGTCACAGATCATACGTGTTCTTGTTGTACGCTGCAATCACCATCCATATAGCATTATACATTATAGTTGGATGTCGCTAAGAATAAGTCTCCAATCAACAGGTCGAGCTTCATTGTTCACTACCAATCAAAGAGAACTCCCAAACTGCACGCAGGTAATCGTCGGCCCATAGTAATTAATTCATTAAAGACATTGAAAACATAGATTAATTGATTTACTCAAAGTCATAGGATTTTGCACCAATGCTATGGTCAAAACTGGAGCTGCAGTTACCACGTCAACTACTATACTGTTAGTAGAATAGAAATAGCAGATTATTAATTGAATTGCCAAATATACAATGGACTCTGTGAGGATCAGTCCTTCGAACAAAGAATCAATGGCATCAAGGGCCACCAACTGAGCTACCAGGCGCATGACGATCATGATGGTAGCATTTCTAGTTATCCATGCTCCAAGCCCACATGTAGCACAATGTAAACATCGGCCCACAGAATGATAATAACCCATCTGAATGGGGTTGGGGGTTGCATAAATGGGACAGGATGGAAAATGCCCGACATATAACAAGCCTACCCCCAGCAAAACATTCAACTGATAAACTTTTCAGCTGTTATTTGCCATGGAGACATGGACTTCCCTGGGCCCTGAAGCCCTACCAAAATAAACTTACATATTACGACTGGGTTAACTTCCCGCCACTGTGCCATTTTGGAACCCTTGCGGTAACCTTGCGAGTGCCCGGCAAGAATGCAAGGAATAAGACCTCCTCAGCCCTGGTCCCTGGGAGTACTGCCTGCCCTTAAAAAAAATTTTCACATGCATTCCCAAAGGGAAAGGGGTCCCCTGGGGATCCCTTCCCGTTTGTGAATGCTTTACCACCTCCTTGAAGTAGGTGGTAAATTGTGACTGTTTTGCAACCGCAATTGCAGTCGCAAAACCGTCATACATAGGACTCAGACTCGCTATCAGGAAGGGACGCCCTTGAAACGCCCCTCCCTAATAGAAAGTCGCAAATCATAATTAGCGAGTCACTAATAAATTGCGACTCACTAATTAGGGTTTGTACATGGCCCTTAGATGTTTTTGCATATGCAAACCCGTTTGCACATGCAAAAATACTTTGTACATCTGGCCCAAAGTGACAGCATCCTGGAAAAAGCAAACTCTCATGAGGAATACAAGATTAATTAAAGTATGTGAAATGTAAGAAGGAACAAATTGGTTACCTTAACTCTTTTGCACTCATTATTCAGAAATCAGTGAGTGTTTTTGCATGAAAAGTTAAAGACAGGGCCAGAAGGGACCTGTTTCAATGTCCATTACTTATATCCTTACTACACGTAAGCAGTATGGTTTAAAAACACCACATCCCTGAACACGGAGTGGCGGTACACAGGTACACATTTTGTTTACCAATCCACACATCAAGCAGGTATTTCAGTACCTCCAGGAATGGTCCCCCTCCCAACCCGGGGAAAATAGTGCTGTTCAGAGGAAGACATTAAAACAAAAGTAGCGCTTCACTGGCAAACTCTGTAAAGAGGCGCTAATGTGCTTTGGGTTTGAATAAAATCAATCTTGTCCGTTTTCGACCCACTCTGTCTTGCTTTAGTTATTTTTCAATTTCAACCTTTTATTTCACTCCCTCCCGAGGGAGCACATTTGAAGTGAAAAATGCCTGATATAGACAACCTTTCCAACAAGTGTGTTTTTTTTTTGGAGTGGGGGGGTGATAAAGGAAAGAGAGAGTAATGGCTACAAGGCCCAAGGAAGGGGACCCCTCACCCGCAGCTTGCTCTAGTGCTTAGAGGCCCAGGGAAAGGGGGACCCCTCCCCTGGGCCTCCAAGCAGTAAAGAAGTATTTTGTAAAACACTGCCCTACAGTGACAGTTCTACATACATTTTAAATGCATGTTCCCATAAAAGAACAGGTGAAACAAAAGTAAACAAGCGCCAGTTGATCTGGCTGCTCCCTCCTCCCCTCACCCACCTCCCCTTACCTGTGTCTGGCTGGTCCTGCAAACAATGAGGCCTTCTGCCACCTAACAACAAAATGCAGAAAGGGCGCCTAGAATGGCCGGTACTTAACAGAGGTGTTGCGTTGCCCCTGACACTGTGAGCACACATAATTGCTGGACCAGCTGCTGTGCCTTCCCTACCTTGTTTGTCCCTTCCGCCCACCCCGGCACCCCCAGGAATGCCATCACACCCTGACAGCAAGGTCAAGACACCTCGCATTTGTAATTTTATTGTGTGGGGCAGGGGGTCCTGGGGGCTAACTGTGAAAGCGTGGCCTTTCACAGTGAAGACGGGGCCCCCTGTGTTTTAGCTGAGCACGAGGACCTGAGCAGCTGCCCACACTGCCCATGCCTAGCGCCGGCCCAACCTAACCTATCATTCATAGAGCTCCCTTCGGGTAGACAGGTGGTGAATGAGTCTAAGTTGCCCAGGTTCCTTTTCAGGGGCCATTACCAGTGGGGAAACTACAAAGTCCCTTAGTGGTGGACTTTTGAACGGTCCCACCACACGGTTTGGTTCCCATTCCTTAGCACCTTCTTTCTCGCCACCTTGATATTTTCTGTCATAGATTTGACATTCTTGCTTAGCTTCTTTTCCACTGGCCCCTCGTATGGTATGCGAAAACCGAAACTAAAACTTTCCTCTAACAATTGTATTGATTCAGTACATTTACTAAGTATTGGTAGTTTATGGGTGTGGGCGCCAGTCCTCCCCCTCCAGCGTTCCCTTCTTGTGACCTGGAGCTACTTTTTGGAGGAGGGTGGGTGGGGGGGCTTACTCTCTTTGCTCCCTTTCTTCCTTCTACAATCCTGGGTGAGTGTCTCCTCCCTCCCACAGGCTGCAGGAATGCCTGGTCGCCTCTTGTCACCCCTTACCCCCACGCCCCTCCCACTGTGATTGGGCCCTTTAAAGCCCGCCCCAGTCTCCAAGTGACCAGTTGCTCCCTTGCTCCTTTGGCTGGCGTTTTCCCACCCTTTGCGCTCTCTGCCCCCTGTTTGACGATTCATGGGGTGGGTCGGCCACCATCTCCCCTAGGTTGGCTGTGGGGAGAGCTAGCCTTGAGATGCAGCAATAGCTATTCACCCCAGTGTGTGGAGCAATAAATAAGGATGGAAACAAAAAACACGCCTGAGTTCAGCATCCCCTAATCAAAACAGGACAGCCCAAAATACGGTGGCAAATTCAGTCACAACCTCTCGCCTGAAACCTTTTAAGAATGCTGCCTGACTGCCGTCCTACAAAAAGGCACCGCTGATGCCTCGGCAAATGACCCACACCGCCTCAGCTCCTCGCATCCTCGGATCACTCACCACGGTTCACCCAAACCATTTCATGCGAGTCATGAGAAGGCACGTAGCTCCTTCTTCGAACTGCAAGAAATTACAGTCTGTGCAGTCAGGGTGGCAACCCCATTTGTGGCTTGCAATGTTCTTTTTTTACATAGCAAGTGTAGGTTTTTGCGATTGCAAAACTCTTTGATGCATCAGACCCAAAAACGTGTTGACGAAAGAAGACAAACAATGGTCCTCCATAATAGGAAACGAGCTGACTTATTCATAAGTAATATGACAAGTGATATGATGAAAGCTGAACGCGCTATGATATGGAAATGGAAAACTTTGAAACTTAAATACAAGTATGTAAGTTTGAACTAAGTAAGAACCAACTAGGATTCTGTTCCCAAGGAGTCATTTTTGGGTACTCCAACTACTATGTAAAATGAAAAAATAATTAGCTAACCATGGGACGTTTGCATAGTTTGACATGGAGATCTGCCAAACAAAGTATACATTGACTTAATAATGTATGTTCCTGTTGCAATACAGATTTTCATGAATACAAACTCAATACAAAACACACAGAAACTGATAAATGCACAAGTAAAGCCCTGAGCCCCAACAATGCTGTAAAAATTTCGCTTTTCTACAGTTTATTTCACATCCAAAGGTTAAGAAAAAACATGCACGTTTGCACCCGATTCAGCACTGCAGCGAGGTCTTGATCTATAAAGCATGGGACCATTATTAAATAGGATGAAAAGCACCCACAGCCACCAGAACTAAGTCTAATCACACGAGGGATTTCACAGTTGGTTGACTTGCTGCACATGGACTTGTGTTGGGTTCTATGACGTCTCTTAAGGATTCCAGTTAATTTGAAATACTTCATCCAGACAATACAATTGATAGTACTGACCATCCACCCTATTGAAGAGACGCTCCCTACACAGTGAATTCACTTGGTCTTTTTTCTTTTCCATTGTGCTTCATCTACACTTTCTGCCTGTAGCCAACACCTCAGGTTGTGTTGGTGCCTGTTGTAAATTATTGTATTATGAAAATCTTCTCAAAATAGCAACGAGAAACAAAAGGAAAGGGTGAATTTAAAAATAGGTTTCCTGTTAAAGTGAGCTCAAATTTAACTCAAACATTAAACAAATCTCATTTCCAAAAGAGACTAGCTCCTGTGCAGAATTGTTTGCAACCAGAATTGAACATAAAGGGGCATATTATCGAGCAACTGCGTTAAACTTATCGCCGCGTTTGCGGCAGAAAACTGCAGCTAAAGCTGCAATAATGGGCTTGATAATATGCTGCAGAGAATTCCCATAGAAGCCCATGTTCACACCAGAACATGGGCTTCTATGGGAATTCACAAAGGCATATTATCAAGGCCATTATCGCCACTTTAGTGGCAGTTTTCTGCTGCTAAAGCGGAGATAACTTTAACGCAGTTGCTTGATAATATGTCCCTTCAATTTTCAGCTGAAACATGACATAATCCACCACGAAATGTACACGATCAACTGATATTGGTGCCAAATTTAATAATTGGTGACAATTAGGACACAACGGATAGGATATGAAGGATACTTCCGATGTTAATGGTAGATGCTGACATCAGAAATATTTAATATTATATACCTATTTATCAAAATATTGCATCTTTAAGAACAATGCCGCACTCTTCAAGCACACCTAAATGAAAGATAATGCCAAGACATTGGAGACAGCGAAAAAGCCTAAATGGTGTCTAAAATCACACCACTAACCAAACAATCAGCTTAATCATCAGTTACCTCTTGTCCTTTGGTTTTGCAGATTCCTGGCCAGGTATGGTTACTTTTTTTCTGGATTTTTGATATTCTGGTTTTCCAAGTCCACCGTCCATTACAAAAAACATTTCTATTTAGGTTCATTATATGTAAATGTATATTGTGTGAATATTGTAAACATCTGACTTGAATCTGAACCTCACGTTATAAATTACGCAGCAGTTTGTAGTATGTAGAAATGAATGATGTCTCACTATTTGGCAATGAGTGACTCTAAATAGGTAGGCAAGTCTGGCATTTGTACTAGGAGGAGCTGGGACTCTAATTGTGCTTCTTTCACCATTATGTGTTGAATGGGTAATTTACTTTGAACATATATTTTCATGCCAGCTGTTTCTTCACAAGTATGTAAATTTTATTTTACTCATTTTCAGAAATGATCATTTTAGGAAGATTCTCCTATGGGCATCAACTTGCTCACCCCTTGCCTTTTGCACCATCTTGTAATCCTCAAAATTTGGTGTTTTGATATTAACCTTCAATTAAAGTGCACTTTGGGATGACTTCCCCTGCTGATGTTGGGCCTCATAAACACTTAGAAATGGAAAATATTCTATATGGTGGTAAGACATTCAAATCCTAATTAAATGAATAAAGGCTTGCAGATTTTTCTGAAAGCAAATTCCAATTATGACTTAGGAAAATCTACAAGTGTGTCCTATATGCCAGAGGTGAGGATTCATGGGAAACTGGGGTGAAGAGTTGCTCAAGTAGTAGAAGGGGGTGACCGTGCAACTAGCTTGAAACTATCAGCATGTCAGAATTATGCTTGTATTCATACACATTTTGCATTGCAATACACTATCTAAATATTCACATGCATCTAGTCTTAGAAAAGAATGAATAAGAGTGTTGGAAAGGCACAGGGCTCCTCCATGTTTCAAAGCCATGTAGAGGGATGGATATCTCCAACTGGAAAAATATTTTTCAACTGGAGGAAAATGAAGTTAAGTTACTTGGTACATTAGAAGAACCCACGCCCAGTCAAATAATTCACTAATGTAAATCAGTAATTTTATTTTTAAGTACTTTGCAAAAACATTGCATTTGTAAAATTACTGTTTTGATAGTGAATTACCCTTAAGGGCCGTGATTGTGAGTGAGGTGGGAAAAGGTCACCTGTATAATTAATGCTCCTAGTCGTTCTCTGGAAATGAGGAATTACTTGTGAAATTAGTGTTTTAGTTTTTCACACCTAATTTTGCAAGTATTAGAATTTACCGTATGTTTCTCAGTACATTTCTCAAAGCTTCACCCATCAAAAATGATAAGGGTAAAATTGCAAGGTACACTATTTATCACAAGTCTCAGAATGCCAGCTTCTATGCATACAACGGTTTGCGAAGATATCAGACTTCATATTCCACTAGGAATGTGGCCCTTAGGGCATGATTTAGAGTTTGGTGAACAGGATATCGTGCAACGAATGTGGTGATGTACCCTGTTCCCCAAACTCACAGTTTTCCTGTTCTATTTATAGTATTGTAGACTGTCATGTTTCTGACACTGATGCCCTCATTGCTTCTGCCATCAGAACCCTATTGTAGGAGAGTAGGGTCTGCTATCCTATGGTCACCCCAAATTTTTGCTTTTTGCTTCACTGGTTTCTGACTTAATGTGGCTGTGGGCCTGCTAATCAGACCCACAGCCTGCTGTTCTCTCTCTAAATTGATGCCAATGCACTTTAGGTGCATTACGAATTGGAACTGGTTCACCTTATGAGCCCCTGTAATAGTGCACCCTAGGTGCCCAGGGCATAGGTGTATCCAAGGCCTACCAGGGGCTGCAGCACGTATTGTGCCACCCCTGGCCTGGCCTCCATATTTGACACAACTGGCTGATCACTCAGCTGGGGTAAGTCGGTGTAACCACCTCTTACTTAGGTACAGTATGTCTGTGCCTAACCCTAAACTGGACACATATGATCCTATCAGCCACTCCTATGGAAGGCCTCATCAATCCTGGAGGCAGAGTGCTTGGAAATATGTGAGATGGCGCTCTGGCATGAGCTGAGCCTGTCTGCAGCTGTCGGGAACAACTCCCTAAGCTGTTCCGGGATATTGCCATACCATATACTCTTAAGTGCATTATAATCCTCGCGGTTAAATGCTATCTTTGGTTTGGCTTTATCAAAACATGTCGAGTAAGGTGTCATACGAATTGGAATACTATCCCCTCGCCAATTCTGGCGACGGGGATAGCATTCCACCCTTCTAGAGGGACACGACATGTGCGTAGCCTTAACCCCGGTTAAAGTTAAACAGAGCCTCAGCTTCACAAAATGGACGCTGCCACCACAGACACAAGTCTGGCCTCCTGCTGCTGATCGAAACTCGGCAGATGGTGGCCTGGACAAAGGGTTTCCTGCCTTGGGAGGTGCGAGCACCACCCCAGACAGGATTTTGTGTATTAGGTAGGACAGGGCTGAAAAGAATCAGACATGCCCGGGGCACACAAGGTGTCCCCGTGCATAGGCCAGCCCAAACCGGTTCTGGGGCCTTCCAGCCCCAGTCCTGGCGCGGAGCTGGACAAAGGAAAGGGGGTGTAACCGCCCCCCTTCCTGGTCCCACCCAGAGGAGGGACCTAGTAGGTGATCCACCCCCAGTTTGGGAATAAGAGGGGGAGCAGTGCCATTGCACAGCAGATCATCCCGAAATCAACTTAAAACTAAGAAGAAGACTGGACTTCGATATTCTGCTGCACAGAAGACTGAAGAAGAATCTCCCTTGTGGCCAAGGAGTGACCACCCTGTGAACACAGGCACCAACCAGCGACCCGACGTCTGCTTTGCCGCCGCCTCCCGCCGGAGACCGAGCCCAGAGCCCAACAAGAACCAGACTCCCAGACCTCTCAGAGCCCGATCCACAGTCCCTGCGAAGAAGGGACCCGTGGAGGCACCGAGTGACGTGGGACCGGACCTCTTGGAAGACACTCGAAAAGCTGACTGCGCAGCTTCTGAGGCATCCTCGACGTTGTGCTTTGGGGATTGAGAACCCCCACCACCGAGCAGCCCTTGCACCGAAGATCAGCCCCCCAGCATCTCCACGATCTGCGTGGGGCCCTTTTGCACTGTGCCACTCGACGCGCCATCCCGGCCACTAGCCACGTGGTCAGCGGCCATCTTGGCGACGAACCCGAAGATTTAAACAGCAGGTCTGGTTGCTCCAGACCTACCCAAGCTCCTGTGAAAAGGAGCACCCGCTCTGACCTTGCTGGTCCGAGTGAACAGCATCTTTCAACTTCTGCGTGGCTTGCATTTGCCAAGGCCTGTTTGCTCCGATCAGGTCGCCGACACCGCCAACAGCGAGAAGCCTACGTGGGACAGCTCGTGACCGACTCCTGGACGTCCTCGACCCCGGGTATCCACGTGGCTGCAGAAAGAAGCTACCCGACAACGCCTGTCTGCACCCGACATCGCCTGGTTCCACTCTGGTTCCAGGGCAGTCACTGGCTAGTGACTTTGAACACTGTCCCCTCTGCTTTCAGGTCTTCAACTCTTCTGATCCACCCTTGGATCCACCGGAACTCTTCTCATCGAGCCGCCTGCAGCATCATCAGCTCCAAGCACCATCGACCAGCGTGACGAAACCCGACACATCTTCGACCCTGTGCACCCGCTTCCTGTGGGTGAGGTAACTCAGCTCCGCCGGTGCTCCTGCACTGGTACACATCCCAAGGGCCTGTGTTTTAAGTTTCAGCTCCGTAGGTCACTCGGAAGGTTCCTAACTTTCTAACTTTGTGCTTTTTACGCACCATAGACTTTGTATTGAGAAGTGCGTGCACTTTGAACACTGCACCCGAGTCCCGTGGGCCTTTCCCGACTTAGTTAACTCCAGTCTCGAATAGCTCCAGCGATTCCCAAGGCCCTAGGCCTCTTCACTTTCCTTTAGGTATCTCTTATACCACTTATTTAGTATATGGTTTAGGTGGCCCCTAGGGCTCATCCATATTGTGCAACTTTTGTGTATTTTAAACTGTCTTGTGATTTAACGCTTGTGCTTCTGTGCTCATAAAGAGTCCAGGGGATTTTATAGTTAATAAATCAATATATATTTTCAATATATATCTGTGTGGTGTCCCTTTCATTTGGTATTCAAGGGGGTTGTGTATGGTATAACAGCTGGCTTCACATGCCTTTCAGAGTTTAGCCTAAGACTGCTTTGTCCACGTTACCACTAGGATAACTGGTCTACAAGGTTGAATTACAACCATCATCATAAGGGTTGCTTGGCATGGTACAAAGTGATCACTAGAATTAGTGAGCATTATATACCAGGCCAACTTCTCACATTGGTGAGCAGCGGATTGGGATCTGAGCTTGCTGTTGTTTTACCATTACAATCTTTGAGATTATCATTTGAAAGATCATACAGGTACCTGCTAGGTACATATAAAACAAGACTAGTATACTTAAGTTCTACTGAACTTAGTTGTTGTAGAGAAAAGGGAGTAGCACACCCTAGCTACAACTACTAGATAGGTTTAGTAGGTAAACACCAGTGTAGGTAGATTGCAACACATCCACCCACACTAGAGCAATGTCGGGAACAGAGGGGTCCAGTGGACTTACTCCTGTTGAGAGTGACCCTCCAAGGGCACCATCCCAATTTGCTATTTTTCCCTTTAAGGAATTAAGACAGCTTTGTGTCTTAAGGGGTCTGAAGACAGGGCCTTCCCCTACTACAGACCACCTAAGAGAGCTCTTGGATCAGTCTGAGGCTCTAAAGACCTCTAAAGCAAACCCCACAGGGGATGCTGAAGGAGGCCATCCTTCAGAGGATGACACTGTAGACACCCCTACCCCTATCATCCTAGTAGATGAGGAAGCCTCCACCACTGGAGCTCCTCAAGTAGATGTAGAGGAAGAGGAAGAAGAAGAGGAGGAGGAGGTGGAAAGCAGTGAGTCAGATGATGACAGAGATAGTCAGGTGCTGGTCAGTAGACTGAACCAGGCTAACTTAAATCAACTTGGGAATGAATCAGGTAACAACCCATTCAGACCCCCAGGTGGACTTAACCAGGGCCATAGGAGGAGAAGGCATCACTCAGGTGAATCCAATACCTCCCATGTCTCTAGAGGCTCTCATGGTCACTCCAGAAAGGAGATGACTAGCCCTCAGAGAAGGGAACATGAGGCCAAGATGAGAGAGGCTGAGCTCAGGATCCAGAGGCAAGAGTTAGAGGTTGCCCTGGCTAAGGAGAAACTTGCTAGAGCAAGACAGCCTAGAGAGAGTGGGGTAATAGAACCCACTGGTGGCAGCAATATCCACAAGGATAAAGACAGGTCTTTTGATAATAGAAACCTGAGTAAGATTGTGCCCCCCTACAAAGCTGGGGATGACATCCATAAATGGATTACTGCAATGGAGAGAGCCTGCAGAGTACAGCAGATCCCTCAGGAGCAGTGGGCAGCAATCTTGTGGCTCTCCTTTGAAGGTAGAGGCCGAGACAGACTCCTCACAGTTAGTGATGGGGATTCTAGAAACTACCTGGTCCTGAAGAGTGCTCTGATTGATGGGTTAGGCTTAACCACTGAACAGTACAGGTTAATGTTCAGAGATACCCAGAAGACACAGACTCAGGACTGGTCTGAATTTGTTGAGTGTGCCACTAAGGCTCTGGAGGGATGGTTGCTGGGAAGCAAGGTTACAGACTATGAAGGATTGTACAATTTGCTGATGAGAGAACAAATTTTAAATAATTGTCAGAACCAGCAGTTGCATCAACATTTGGTTGACTCAGATTTGACCTCTCCCCAAGAATTGGGAAAGAGGGCAGATAAATGGGTAAGAACCAGAGTTAAGCAAAAGAACCAGAACCAGAACCAGGGTGGTGACCAGAAGAAAACAGACCAGAAGGGTGGGGAGCAGAAAGCTAAAGACCAGAAGTCTTCAACAGGGCCCCAAACTGAGACAGAGGGTGGGTCCCAAACTTCCAAGAAGAAGAAGAAAGAAGGTCAGAAGAAACCCTGGTGTAAAACTTGTAAGAACACCTCTCACTGGACAAGTGAGTGTAAAAAGGGTGGAGCCCCCAGCACTGCAGCCCCTAAGGCACCTGCACCCACTAGTACAGTTAGCAGTGTTGGTCCTCAAGCCAAGGGTTTAGTGGGAATCACTTTGGGAACTGAAGGAGATTCTGACCTAGTCAGAACCCTTACACAGGCTGTTCTGGTTTGTGAAGGGGACATAGATTTGACCCCTGACATAAGTCCCAGTAACCTGGGCAAATACAGACAGACACCTTTGATTAACAACAAAGTGGCTCAAGCTTACAGGGACACATGTGCCAGTGTCACTATGGTGACACCTAACTTTGTGGACCCTGGACAATACATGCCAGGCGATGATTACCTGGTGACCAATGCCAGCAATGTCACTACTACACATAGTGTGGCACTTGTTAACTTTTCCTGGGGAGGGGTAACTGGCCTAAAGAAAGTTGTGGTTAGTGCTGATCTCCCAGTAGAATGTTTGTTGGGCAATGACCTGGAGAACTCTCTATGGTCAGAAGTTGAGTACAGGACTCATGCAGAGATGTTAGGGATATCATCACATGTCCTTGCTGTGACCAGGTCACAGGCCAAAAAGTGCCTCTCTGAACCTCAGGTCTTGGATCCTGGAACAATGGACCAAGTACCTCCCAAGAAGAAGAACAGGAGGGTTAAGGCTGCGCCTTCCCAACTGCCTACAAGTGAGGATCAGGCTTCACAGGAAACTGATCTTGAGACCCCTGAAGGAACTGTCCCTGAAGAACTTGAACCTGATCAGGTTGAGTTTCTGGGGACAGGGGGACCTTCTAGGGCAGACTTGGGGCAGGCTCAGTTAACCTGTCCTTCTCTTGAACCCCTCAGACAGCAGGCTGCTGCTGAGGCTGCTGGGAATGCTCAAGGTGCCCATAAAGTATATTGGGACGATGGACTCCTTTATTCAGAGGCTAGAGACCCCAAGCCTGGTGCTACCAGGAGGTTGGTTATACCTCTGCAATTTAGGGGCTTCCTACTCACCTTGGCCCATGATATTCCTTTAGCAGGACACCTAGGCCAGAACAAGACTTGGGACAGGCTTGTCCCTCACTTTCACTGGCCTCACATGTCTGAAGACACCAAGGAGTTTTGTCGCTCCTGTGAAACCTGCCAAGCCAGTGGTAAAGCAGGTGGAACAACAAAGGCCCCCCTGATACCACTACCTGTGGTGGGGGTTCCCTTTGAGAGAGTGGGGATTGATATTGTTGGTCCAATGGATCCCCCTACAGCATCTGGGCACAGATTCATACTGGTGGTAGTGGATCATGCCACCAGGTACCCAGAGGCAATTCCCCTTAGGACCACAACAGCTCCTGTCGTGGCCAGGGCCTTACTTGGAGTTTTCTCCAGAGTGGGGTTTCCTAAGGAGGTAATATCAGATAGAGGTACCAACTTCATGTCTGGATATTTGACAGCTATGTGGAAGGAATGTGGTGTAAACTACAAGTTCACCACTCCTTATCACCCACAATGCAATGGGCTTGTTGAGAGATTTAACAAGACCCTAAAGGGCATGATTAAAGGATTACCTGAAAAGCTCAGGCGAAGATGGGACATCCTTCTGCCCTGCCTTTTGTTCGCTTACAGAGAGGTCCCTCAAAAGGGGGTTGGCTTCAGCCCCTTTGAATTGTTGTTTGGGCACCCTGTAAGAGGACCCCTGTGTCTTGTGAAGGAAGGATGGGAGTTACCTCTCAAAAAGCCTAAGCAGGACATAGTGGACTATGTACTTGGTCTCCGCTCCAGGATGGCAGAGTACATGGAAAAGGCATCCAAAAACCTTGAGGCTAGCCAAGAATTACAGAAAGCTTGGCATGACCAAAAGGCTGTCCTTGTTGAGTTTCAGCCTGGACAGAAGGTATGGGTGTTGGAGCCAGTGGCCCCAGCAGCACTCCAAGACAAATGGTCTGGACCCCATACAATTCTGGAAAAGAAGGGAGAGGTTACCTACTTGGTGGACCTAGGAACTCCCAGGAGCCCCCACAGGGTGCTCCATGTGAACAGATTGAAGGCATATGTCAGCAGGGCAGACATGGGCTTGCTCATGGCTACAGATGAGGGACAGGAGGAAGAGAGTGACCCTCTCCCAGACCTGCTCACTCAGAACCCTGAGGATGGCTCAGTTGATGGTGTGGCCTTAGGTGGCAGCCTCACTGAACATCAGCAATATGACTGCAGACAAGTTCTACAGGCATACAGGCATATGTTCTCATTGACACCCAGTCAGACTAACTGGTGTACACATGTGGTGGACACTGGTGACAGTCTTCCTGTAAAGAGCAAAATTTACAGGCAACCTGACCACGTCAGGGACTGTATAAAGACTGAGGTGCAAAAGATGCTGGAATTAGGTGTCATTGAGCCTTCAGAGAGCCCCTGGGCTAGCCCAGTGGTTCTGGTCCCCAAACCTCACACCAAAGATGGCAAGAGAGAGATGAGGTTCTGTGTGGATTACAGAGGACTCAATGCTGTCACCAGGACAGATGCACACCCTATTCCAAGGGCAGATGAGCTCATTGACAAGTTGGCTTCTGCCAAATATTTGAGCACATTTGACTTGACAGCTGGCTACTGGCAAATCAGGTTAGCTGAGGAGTCTAAAGCCAAGACAGCATTTTCTACCCCTAGTGGGCATTATCAGTTTGTGGTGATGCCCTTTGGTTTGAAAAATGCACCTGCCACCTTCCAAAGGTTGGTGAACCAAGTCCTCACTGGGTTGGATGACTTTTGTGCAGCTTATCTGGATGATATTGCTGTCTTTAGCTCCACCTGGGAGGATCACCTGATCCACCTGAAAGAAGTGCTTGAGGCTCTGCAGAAGGCAGGCCTCACTATCAAGGCAACAAAGTGCCAGATAGGGCAGAGCAAGGTTGTATACCTGGGCCACCTTGTAGGTGGAGGCCAAGTTCAACCACTGGAGAGCAAGATCCAGACCATCAAGGACTGGTCCCCTCCAACTACCCAGACTCAGGTCAGAGCTTTCTTGGGCCTGACTGGGTACTACAGGAAGTTTGTTAAGAACTATGGGTCCATTGTGACTCCTCTTAATGATCTGACATCCAAGAAGATGCCCAAAAAGGTTCAGTGGACAGAAATCTGTCAAAAGGCATTTGATGACCTGAAGAAGGCCATGTGCTCTGCACCTATCCTGAAGAGTCCTGACTACTCAAGAGAGTTCATTGTCCAAACAGATGCTTCTGAGTTGGGAGTGGGAGCAGTGCTTTCACAGCTTAATGTAGATGGCCAGGACCAGCCCATTGCTTTCATTAGCAGAAGGCTGACCCCCAGAGAGAAACGTTGGTCAGCTATAGAGAGGGAGGCCTTTGCTGTGGTGTGGGCCCTGAAGAAGTTGAGACCATACTTATTTGGCACTCACTTCAAGATTCAGACCGACCATAAGCCCCTCCTATGGCTTAATCAGATGAAGGGTGAAAACCCCAAACTACTCAGGTGGTCCATTTCCCTACAGGGGATGGACTTTACAGTGGAGCACCGCCCAGGGACTGACCATGGCAACGCAGATGGTCTCTCCAGGTACTTCCACTTAGAACATGAAGACACAACTGGTCAAGGTTAGTCTAATGTCCCTGCGTTTGGGGGGGGGTTATGTAGGAGAGTAGGGTCTGCTATCCTATGGTCACCCCAAATTTTTGCTTTTTGCTTCACTGGTTTCTGACTTAATGTGGCTGTGGGCCTGCTAATCAGACCCACAGCCTGCTGTTCTCTCTCTAAATTGATGCCAATGCACTTTAGGTGCATTACGAATTGGAACTGGTTCACCTTATGAGCCCCTGTAATAGTGCACCCTAGGTGCCCAGGGCATAGGTGTATCCAAGGCCTACCAGGGGCTGCAGCACGTATTGTGCCACCCCTGGCCTGGCCTCCATATTTGACACAACTGGCTGATCACTCAGCTGGGGTAAGTCGGTGTAACCACCTCTTACTTAGGTACAGTATGTCTGTGCCTAACCCTAAACTGGACACATATGATCCTATCAGCCACTCCTATGGAAGGCCTCATCAATCCTGGAGGCAGAGTGCTTGGAAATATGTGAGATGGCGCTCTGGCATGAGCTGAGCCTGTCTGCAGCTGTCGGGAACAACTCCCTAAGCTGTTCCGGGATATTGCCATACCATATACTCTTAAGTGCATTATAATCCTCGCGGTTAAATGCTATCTTTGGTTTGGCTTTATCAAAACATGTCGAGTAAGGTGTCATACGAATTGGAATACTATCCCCTCGCCAATTCTGGCGACGGGGATAGCATTCCACCCTTCTAGAGGGACACGACATGTGCGTAGCCTTAACCCCGGTTAAAGTTAAACAGAGCCTCAGCTTCACAAAATGGACGCTGCCACCACAGACACAAGTCTGGCCTCCTGCTGCTGATCGAAACTCGGCAGATGGTGGCCTGGACAAAGGGTTTCCTGCCTTGGGAGGTGCGAGCACCACCCCAGACAGGATTTTGTGTATTAGGTAGGACAGGGCTGAAAAGAATCAGACATGCCCGGGGCACACAAGGTGTCCCCGTGCATAGGCCAGCCCAAACCGGTTCTGGGGCCTTCCAGCCCCAGTCCTGGCGCGGAGCTGGACAAAGGAAAGGGGGTGTAACCGCCCCCCTTCCTGGTCCCACCCAGAGGAGGGACCTAGTAGGTGATCCACCCCCAGTTTGGGAATAAGAGGGGGAGCAGTGCCATTGCACAGCAGATCATCCCGAAATCAACTTAAAACTAAGAAGAAGACTGGACTTCGACATTCTGCTGCACAGAAGACTGAAGAAGAATCTCCCTTGTGGCCAAGGAGTGACCACCCTGTGAACACAGGCACCAACCAGCGACCTGACGTCTGCTTTGCCGCCGCCTCCCGCCGGAGACCGAGCCCAGAGCCCGACAAGAACCAGACTCCCAGACCTCTCAGAGCCCGATCCACAGTCCCTGCGAAGAAGGGACCCGTGGAGGCACCGAGTGACGTGGGACCGGACCTCTTGGAAGACACTCGAAAAGCTGACTGCGCAGCTTCTGAGGCATCCTCGACGTTGTGCTTTGGGGATTGAGAACCCCCACCACCGAGCAGCCCTTGCACCGAAGATCAGCCCCCCAGCATCTCCACGATCTGCGTGGGGCCCTTTTGCACTGTGCCACTCGACGCGCCATCCCGGCCACTAGCCACGTGGTCAGCGGCCATCTTGGCGACGAACCCGAAGATTTAAACAGCAGGTCTGGTTGCTCCAGACCTACCCAAGCTCCTGTGAAAAGGAGCACCCGCTCTGACCTTGCTGGTCCGAGTGAACAGCATCTTTCAACTTCTGCGTGGCTTGCATTTGCCAAGGCCTGTTTGCTCCGATCAGGTCGCCGACACCGCCAACAGCGAGAAGCCTACGTGGGACAGCTCGTGACCGACTCCTGGACGTCCTCGACCCCGGGTATCCACATGGCTGCAGAAAGAAGCTACCCGACAACGCCTGTCTGCACCCGACATCGCCTGGTTCCACTCTGGTTCCAGGGCAGTCACTGGCTAGTGACTTTGAACACTGTCCCCTCTGCTTTCAGGTCTTCAACTCTTCTGATCCACCCTTGGATCCACCGGAACTCTTCTCATCGAGCCGCCTGCAGCATCATCAGCTCCAAGCACCATCGACCAGCGTGACGAAACCCGACACATCTTCGACCCTGTGCACCCGCTTCCTGTGGGTGAGGTAACTCAGCTCCGCCGGTGCTCCTGCACTGGTACACATCCCAAGGGCCTGTGTTTTAAGTTTCAGCTCCGTAGGTCACTCGGAAGGTTCCTAACTTTCTAACTTTGTGCTTTTTACGCACCATAGACTTTGTATTGAGAAGTGCGTGCACTTTGAACACTGCACCCGAGTCCCGTGGGCCTTTCCCGACTTAGTTAACTCCAGTCTCGAATAGCTCCAGCGATTCCCAAGGCCCTAGGCCTCTTCACTTTCCTTTAGGTATCTCTTATACCACTTATTTAGTATATGGTTTAGGTGGCCCCTAGGGCTCATCCATATTGTGCAACTTTTGTGTATTTTAAACTGTCTTGTGATTTAACGCTTGTGCTTCTGTGCTCATAAAGAGTCCAGGGGATTTTATAGTTAATAAATCAATATATATTTTCAATATATATCTGTGTGGTGTCCCTTTCATTTGGTATTCAAGGGGGTTGTGTATGGTATAACAGCTGGCTTCACATGCCTTTCAGAGTTTAGCCTAAGACTGCTTTGTCCACGTTACCACTAGGATAACTGGTCTACAAGGTTGAATTACAACCATCATCATAAGGGTTGCTTGGCATGGTACAAAGTGATCACTAGAATTAGTGAGCATTATATACCAGGCCAACTTCTCACACCTATAACAGCCTAACTCTGCCGTATTATGAGCCGACCATCTGATGTACGTTTGTTCTCAAAAGTGTCCTCCACAGTCCAGGGGAAATGTCCAAGAGACTTTGATTTTTGTTTTTCAAAACAAGCTCCCAATTTGGGAGTTGGGACTTTGGTGAGAGGCCTCCTGAAAAATGGCAGGCGCTCACCAAACTTTTAGTGCCTTCAGAGGAACTGCAATGCAATGGTTCCTCTGTGGGCACAGAGACAGTGGATTCTCTGATGTCACCGAAGTCTCTGCAGGGCTGACACAGATTTCAAAATATGGCGGCGGTTGTATGGCCAGGGTAGGGTCCTTAGGTACGGATTTGGCGTTTTGTAGATGTGATACACCGGAGGTCTGGTTGGCTGTATAACAAGTGCATTAGAGCTAATTGAACCTGTAATTTGGCATAGGGGATATCTATCATGTGTTCATTTAATATTCTGTCCTCTAAATTCTAAACAAGGCCATTAGTCTTTGTGGTATTTAACTTTTATTTATCTTCAAAGATCTCCTGGTGGAGCATGGGGATAATCAAGTTGACAGAAACACAGTTTACGGGGCGCGGCCGACTGCCAACTAAGTTGGCTGCACTCTAAACAAGCTTCTTTGGCCGTCAGAGGATAACACCTAAATATCTGTCACCATCCACCCAGGACTGCATCTCACCCACCCCAGATCACTGGGAGGTGCAGCAGGGTGCACAAGAGAGACACGTAAACGCTCCAGAACAGTCAGAGGCGAGATCCAAGAGCCTACGACTGCCACGTGGCCGCAATGCAAAATGCCAGCACCCGCGATTAGATCTCCAAACTAAGCAAGTCCATGCAGGGACACCTGTAGAGGCATGAAGTGGTGTCTCCCCCAGCAGCAGTCCTGTCCGCGGTCGGGAGATCGCCCGGCAGGCATGCATAGGGAGGCCCACGCTGGCTTTCCTCCAGATCGGGAAGGTGTGGCGGTCCAGCCAGGGGGTGGCCGGGAGTCAGCTGCATTGAGCAGCCGAGCCCACGACCCGCTGAGGCAGTTGTAAGCGGGACCTCTTGTGACTATTGAGGCCTGGTGGCACTGAAGCCACTAGGATTGAGAGGCGAATGCCGCGCCCAAGCTGAACAACCAGCTGGCTTCTACTCAGTTTGATCTCACCATCGGAGAGAGGGGGACAGAGCCCAGAAAGGCTGGAAGAAGCCAGCCTGGGTAAAGAGGCCTAAGCATTGTTGGCGTTAACATATGTGGAGACAAGGGGTAACGCAGAGCGAAAAATCCATGGAGACAATGTGTTGCTATGCCTACTTCTCCGGCGGGGGACAATTGGGGGACCCCCTGCAGAATTGCACGAGCTGGGCCCATCCGGGCCGAATTTAAGTGCGGAGCACCGATAAGGACAGTGTTACTGTAAGAGCACCTGGCCGCTGCCTGGTGGGCGTAATCCAAAATACCCTGTGTGGGTCCCCTCACCCTCATACCGGCAGCTGCATTGTTGAGGTCAATGTGCCCAAAACGCACAGCAGGCAAAACGTGAGTCATGTGAGAGAGCCGAGACTGCTTTTGAGAGGCCAGAGACTGAATTTCCTTATGTGACATTGTGCCACACCTGTGCTGGGATCCTGAGCACCTGGGGCCTGGGTGACGAGGGCTGGGTCTGCTTTGGGATTCATCCCCTGCGAAGGGAGAGGACCCAGTGGAGTCTTGAGGGGACTGAGCTGTGGGTGCTCTGCCTGGAGAATCTGAGGCCCAGACCTTGGCACCTCAGATATTAACTGTAGTGTCCAGGCAGATATGGTTCAGCCCAAGGGCTCCCACCCAGGTCAATCCAACTAGATAGAAAAGTACATAGTAACTATGGGACCAGAAGGGGAACCTGGACATGCCACAAAAGACCCCGTCGGGGGTGAATGATGTGGACCCTACACAGGAGCTATCTCTGAGAGACATCGCAATATGGCAGATAAAGTATCTACAGCTGAAACACACAATGGGACCCTGAAATCAAAGACATAGGGCCCGATGTAGGTAAACGCGATTTTCCGATTTCAAAATACCGAGGCGGGCCGAATCGGTATTCTGAAATCGGAAAACGAGATGTAGGGGAAAAAAAGCGAATGAATACCGAATCGGTCGGCATCGGTAATGAGAATCGGTACGTTCCGATTCGGCACGGTCCGAATCGGAAAGTACCGAATCGGCTAACAACGAATCGGAAATTACCGATTCGGCTACCACCGAATCGGATAGTCCCGAATCGGCGAATACCGATTCGGTAAAAGCCGATTCGGTAAAATCCGATTCGGCAATCATAGATTCGAAGCCATGAAAACACACCCATGGCGAAAAAGCCCATAGGAATGCATTGAAGGAACCGATTCGGCTTTTACCGAATCGGATAATACCGAATCGGATTTTACCGAATCGGCTATTACCGAATCGGTAAAAGCCGATTCGGCAAAAGCCGATTCAGCCAATGAGGTGGCTCCCCCTCCCCCACCCAAACAGGGAGTGGCAACCCTGGCAGGTGCAGCTAATTAAGAAGTTTCTGGAGAGCCAGCCTGAGCTCAACACTCACAGTTAGCAGCAGTGGGAGTAGGAGGTTGCCAACTGAACTGGAGAACATGGCCGAGCAGTCAGGAAGCCAGAAGTCCTCCCAGAAGAGGAAGCCGAAGTTCACCACCACCGAACTTCAGGTGCTGGTCGAGGAGGTGGTGAGGGTGCACCGCCAGCTGTTTGGCAAGCTGTCCCTCAACGTGCCAGACAGCACAAAGAGGAGGATCTGGGCCGACATCGCCCAGAAGGTGAATGCTGCGGGTGTCACCCCCAGGTCCATAGAAGAACTGAAAAAGAGATTCTATGACATCCGCAGCCTCACGAAGAGGAAGATGGCTGACATACAGAGGCAGGCTGGACTCACTGGAGGAGGCAACAACCCGGCACCACCCCTCACCGAGCTGGAGGACCTGGTCTCCAGCACCATTGAGAGGGAGAGTGTCAGTGGAATCGGGACCCTGGACAGCTCTGCGAGAGCTACAGCTACAGGTAAGAAGCATGCGCATCATGACACACCCTACCAGACACCTCCCCATTAGACACAATGCATAGGCAAACCCCAGCACAGTACTGTCACCAACATACAAGAGACAAGCATCATGGTACATGTAGTCAGCAGAAGTTAGCTAAATATGGCAGTGCAGAATCACAAGACAGGAAACAGTGTGACACAGTGTAAGGAGATGCAAGGACATGTGGAATGCTATAATTGTACTGACTGTAATACATCGGCACTCAGTTTACAAATGCTTCTTTGTACCTAGGGGCCCCATCAGGCGGAACAACAGTGACAGCAGAGGGAGCAGCACCGTCCGACACTGCAGTCGCAGGGCCGAGCACCAGCCAGGCTGGCCAGGAGGAGGAGTAGGAAGGAGACACCACAGGGCTAGGTATGGAGGGAGTCCTGGTCATTGACTACGATGCACTGCACTCCCCAGTAATGGCCAGCACACCCCCCTTGCAGTTCTCCCCAGAGAACTCCCCTACAAGGGACACCATTCCGCCTACACCAGCTCCTGCCACAACCGTGGCCTTGCCACCTGTTCAACCTGTCCTGGGAGCAGGGGCTCAGGGACCGGTCAGCTTCACACCCCCACCAGTGGCACCCCAGCCCACTCAGCAGGCCGGAAGCAGCAGTGCCCGGCGCCGTACCATCACCACCACTGCTGCACCAGCACGGGAGGGCAGTGTATTCCTGGTCCTGGAGGGACAGATGGTGAAAATTCAGAGGCAACAAGCAAGATCCACTATGGCCTGCCAACGCCAGCTCCTGCAGCACAACATGCAGATGGGAGAGTTGGTCAAGGGATTCCAGGCCGTAGTGGAATCGAACAAGGAGGTGGCAGCAGGGTTAGGCAGGCTAACCACTGCCATCACCCACTCATCAAGCAGACAGGAGGAGCATGAGCTGGTGCGCAGGCGGGATGCCCGGGTTTTGAACCACGCCATGGGCCGCCTTGCAGCAGCGACGGCACAACTGTGCCATCGCAGCGCCAACCAGGAATCTGTCCTTAGTCAGCATACGGCTGAGCTTACTAGGGGGATGGCCCGGATCACCACTGCCATGGAGGCCATGATAATTTCAAACACCGCCTCCAATCCGGCCCTGGACCTGGGTGATGCTGGGGACAGCAGCAGCCGCAGCAGCCCGGCCAGCGCTGCGTCTGAGCCACGGAGGAGCACCAGGCGCTCCGCTGATGCTGCTGGGCATTCAGAGGGGGCTGAGGGACACCCCAGTGGGTCTGGCAAGCGGGCAAAGAAATAGCCTGGCAAGGGCGGGTGAGGCAACCAGTACCTTGGACTTTATTTTATTTACCATACTCCTTTTTTTGTTGCACATCAGTGCTGTAACTGTGGTGCAACACTATTAAAATTTGTTTTTTCCAAGCAACATTTAGCTGTCTTTGCATCTGTACTCAGTCAGAAATAGTTCTCAGTGATCTCCTCACGTCTGTATCTGCCATCACTTGGCGTACACACCCCAGCTGGCTGTGTCAGTGGCACAGCTTCGTCGTCGTCATGGTCCTCGTAGTCAGACAACTCCACCTCAGTGCCCTTCTTCACCGCAAGGTTGTGTAACATTGCACATACAGCTATGATCTTGCAGCAGGTGATGGGGGTATACTGCCTTGCACCTCCACTCTTGTGCAGGCATCTGAATCTACTTTTCCAGATGCCAAAGGTCCGTTCGACAACATTCCTTGTGCGTATGTGGGCCCGGTTATACCTCCTTTGGCTGGGTGTGGAGGGGTTGAGGTAGGGGGTGAGTATGAATGAGCGGAGGGCATATGCACTGTCGCCTGGAAGAGAAAGGGGTCACATTAGACACATGCATACATGTATTCCACCTACCTACTATGTGTTATGGGGGTCTGATGATGTGTCTCACCTAGGAGGTATCCTTCTCCAAATTCGCCAGCCATCAGCCGTGCATATATGCCGCTCTGTTGGAAAATATAGGAGTCATGGGTACTCCCTGGAAATTTTGCTACCAGGTCTGTGATGGTGCACTTTGCATTGCAGATCACCTGCACGTTGATGGTGTGTGTAGACTTGCGATTGCGGTATATGTATTCGGTGTCCGCTGGTGGGCAAATCGGAATGTGCGTGCCATCTATGCAACCGATGATTTGGGGAAATTGTGCCATCTGGTAGAAGTCAGCTTTGGTTTGTAGCAGTTCTGCGTGGGTTGCAGGGAAAGAGATGTATTGGTCCATCCTGTGTATCATGGCGTCAAGGAATGTGTGGAAGAACCTTGACAGGCTGCTCTGGCTCACCCCTCCTGCTGCTGCTACACCACTTTGATAGCTGCCAGACGCTAGCAGGTGTAGGCTGCATAGCACCTGGATGTGCGCAGGGATGGCGTGTGCCCTTGGGGTGTGGTGGTCCAAGAATGGCTTAGGATCCCTGATGAGCTCAAGTATGGTGTCAGAGTCCAGCCTGTATCTCTGTAGTATCTCTGCCTCTGTGAGCATGAACAGGGTTATCCTCTGTCTGTAGACCTGTTCATTTCTTAGCCATTCCCTCTGTCCTTCCTGCTGTAGCCGTAGCCGCCTCGCAATGACATAGAAAGCTGCCATCCTGCAAGTTGCAATGCATTTTGGGACTGTTTATATGGGTTGGAGTTGGTTACCACCTGATTGCAATCCATGGTAAATACCGAGTGAATTCTACCGATTTTGAGCCGATTTCGGTGTTTCTGTGCCTCCCTACATCTCCCCAACTGTCGGAATCGGGGAATTTCCTGATCGGCGATTCCTACGATTCAGCATGTTTTCCGATTCGGCTCATGTCCGAATCGGTCTTTCTACCGATTCGGTACATGGACCGAATCGGTGATTTTCCGATTCGGTGTCACTAACGGTTCGGTACATGGACCGAATTGGTGATTTTCCGAATCGGTGTCACTAACGATTCGGTACATGGACCGAATCGGTGATTTTCCGAATCGGTGTCACTAACGATTCGGTACATGGACCGATTCGGTGATTTTCCGATTCGGTGTCACTAACGAATCGGTACATGGACCGAATCGGTCTTTGCATCCGAATCGGTGTTTTTCCGATTCGTTACATATCCGATTTTCGGTATGTACGTATCGGATTCTTTCCCATTCGGTACTCATTCCGATTCGGTTTTCACTCCGATTCTTTATGTTTTTTGTTCCCTACATCTCGATGGCTGTTTACCGATCGGTAAGGGCCAAAAATCGGTATTTTCGGCCGTTACCGATCGGTAACGCCCTACCTACATCGAGCCCTAAATGCCTCGAGGAACAGGTGGCCAAGCTCACAAAACAAAACGCGGATACAATGGCCCGACTGGGCGAACAAGAGGGCAGAGCCAGGCACAAAAATATTCACGGGGTGGGATTCCCTGAAGGAGCTGACGGGCAATCCGCAGATCTTTTTCTCAAAGACCTCATTCTTAATACCTTCTGGCCAAATAGAGTGTCTAACTATTTCTCCATTGAATGGGTACACCAAGCACTGGGGCCCCACCACACCCAGGGGCTCCGCCCGTACACTCCTAGCTCACATATTTAACTACAGGGACTGTGATGCACTCCTGCAGGTGGCTAGCTCACATGGGGATTTGCAAACTGAAAGCTCAGCTATCTGTTTTTTTCCAGACTTCACCCTCCAGGTGCAGTGGTGGACCTTCTAGTCAGTCAAAAAAGCCCTGAAGATATAAAATGTCAAGTACATGACGCTGTACCCGGCCAAGCTCAGTGTTGGCAAGTAATTCTACTTCGCAATGCTGGAGGAGGCATGAAACTGGCTGCAGGGCTGAAGAGTGGCAGAGCATGGGAGAAACCGAAGAAGCGAGACCACTCCAAGAAACAAACACCTTGGGTTACGGAGCCCTAAGACCACTGCCGGCCCATTGGACCAAGGGACTATCTCAGATGCAGGGGTAACATTCACTGAGTCAGCACAGAACCAGTATTTTCATTTCTGTGGGTAGGAGAGACACGAGGGGAGTGGTTTCATGCGGATGCAAGGACATAGACCTGGGGACTTATAACTGATCCTTTGTGACCTCACTGGGAAGCTAGACCTTGATGTATTTTTTATGTTTGGGGTGTACAAACCGTAAACTATCATTATCTGCCTGGTTCTCGTTGGCAACAGAAGCACCTTCTAGTTGTGAAATGCACAAGTTGGGGCAGCAGGCACTTTGCAGGCTAGAGAAGTGAGAGGTTTGCCACTTACTATGCAGGGGTGCAGGGAGGGGGGAGTGTATGGGAATGTTAGATTTTGTTGTAATGTTGAACTGTGTTGCTCACCAATGTAAAATGCTTCGTGTTGCGAGGGCACATGCAGTGCTTGCAGCGTGGTGGTAAAGGGTGGCCCAGGGCCTTTGCAAACACATATTAGAAAGCTGCAACATAATCACATGGCATATGAGCGCGGAACGTCAACAGGCTAGATAACTAAATCTAACGTACCCTAGTCTTGCAATAAATTAAACACCACTTCCCTGACATTATCCTGATGCAAGAGACACACCTTAAAGTAAATCACTATATTGCCCTAGACCAGTTTGGGTAGAAACTCCTGGCCCACTCAGGGTACTCCATAGACTCCCCTGGAGTAGGCATCCTGGTTAAGAATTTGTTGTTCATCACAGTGACTAAGGAGTGGTTTGATGACCTGGGATGCTACGCAGCCCTGATGGGCACCTGGAATGCTTGATTCTTTAATTTATGCTCCCTATATATCCCACCTAAACTTCATAATATAGTCCTCCGAAAGCCTTGTGCCCTTCTCTTGGAATTGCTCACTGGGACATACCTATTGGAGGGGATAGGAACGCAGTGATGGAACCTGACTTGGACAGACAGGGGCAGCGAGAGGGCTCTCAGATGTGGTGGCTCTCTGGTCCTTTAAGCCTGCAATGGGTATGGTAGAATTATGGAGAACCCACAATCCTCACTTGAAACAGAACACATATTACTTAGCCCTCCACGGTTCTTTCTCATGCAGTGATTACTTCTTTACACACCATACCCAGTTTGGGAACTTTGAAGGCACTGTACACTTGGTGCAAGGAATATATGTCTCTCACAATAAGGAGCTACAGAGGGAAAAATTGATCAGGTCGCCCTCCACTCAAAATATCACCAAACAGCAAACCGACCTGATCAATAAGGGCTGAATCCACTTTTACATTTATACTTATAAAACTTCAGTCATAAAATAGACTTGAAATATAGTTCCTTGAAGTTGATAGCTCCGTCTGGGGCTATTACGCCGTCGTAAACAACAAATCCAAACAGTTCTGGCTGACCACAGCATTGCGGAACAGCTATGGTGTCGGGAAGACCCGCTGAAGTACCGGAAATTATTATTACAACCCAATTAGAGCCATGCTTACAACTAGCCCAATACCCATTACCAATAATCAGTCAGTGGGCAGTGTAGGAGGTCCAATGGTTTATTATAACAAACAAACTCTGCCAGAGGAGCTCCTTGCAACCTAACCCCACGAGGTCCGCCAAGAAGACTGCTGGCACATTGTCAGAACATCACATATATACTGTTATATTTCGAAACCGTTGCCCAAGATGGAAAAATACAAGTTGGTACATGTTGGTGCAGAGGGAAAGACCATATATGGGAGACAAATCGCTCTTGGTTTAGCTCATCTCATTATAGCAAGGTCGTGAGGGTGACTCCCTTTTGCTAACTCCGAGAGAGTCTGTACAGCACCCCTCGGAATGTGCTTATCCAGCCTCCTCCTTCTACCTATAACCTTGACAGGCCTAACGAGCAGAGACAGCAGTTTGCAACAGTTGGGCTAATTCTCAGGGGAACAGCTTCAGAGAAATGCAAGGATAGGGCTTGCTAATGCAGGGATCGAGCGAGGCCACAAAATGGCGTCAGTCACGTGAAGCAAGTACAAAAACGTGCAATGCGGTGTATGTTAATTCCTAAATTACTGCTTTTCGGGTGTATATTAGTATTTGCGTTTTCTTCGTTATTATTCTAGATTCATCACGCTAATTTACAAACAATGACTATATGGTTCATGGAACCGAAAATCAATTCCGGTTCCACAAACCCTCCTTTTAGCGTGATGTAGCTAACGAAAAAGGAGTCCTAATCTTGTAAAACCTCCTCATCAATGGCCATTAGTTCATGAATCTCCTGCTGGAGCATCTGAATTTTGGTGGGGACAGGAGCAGGGACGCACATGGCCGTTACCCTGGTGGCACTATAGGAGCAACAAGCCAGACCACATTGTACAAGGATGCAACAGGTGAAAATGACACCGGCTGCCTCAGCCAGTATCAATAATAATTTCCAACCCCATGTTGTCAGAAGCCCCCAGAACCACCCAGACAGTGACCAGGACCCATTTTTGGTATGCATTTCAGCCGCTATGCGATGTAGCTTTTGGATAGCCAAATGAACAGTGGGGGTGGAGTCTGGAATATACACGCAGCAGGAGCTGCCAATCACCCGGCATGCTCCACCTCGATCAGCCAAGATAACGTCCAAAACCATCCGGTTTTGGAGCGAAACGAGTCTTGTCACCTGAAGCTCTACTGTAATATTGGTCATGATATCTGTAGTGATATTAATGACATTCTCTACTATTCTGGACAACCGCCTTATTTCTCTGCTATTGAATATGGGTCCCCAGAATGGGACCAATCCCTTACTAAAGTCAGTGAACGGTTGTAAGGAGGTGTCAGTTTGATCGACTTCCATCGCTATGAGCTGTCTACGCTGCCTATTGGATACTGTTCTAGCGGTATGGAGTTGGTGTGTTCTATGATAGTCTGATGGCGCAATGCATGCAGGCGGGTACAAGAAGGACAGATAACACTGGCCTGCCCAACCTTGGGGCAACCAAGTGTAAGCATTTTCCCCACATACAAAATACACATTTGGTGGCATCAACAATGGCGGGCTACTAAATATTTTCATGCGATAAGTATAGTTACAGACACTGTCACCAACCTGTACATGTCCCATCCCCTGTACACAGAAATCAGAAGAAGTATTCAAAATGGGAATGGGTTCAGTGCATTCACTGGTAACATTTCTGACCACAAAGTGTTGGAAATACTGTGAATCATTAAAATTAGCAAAATCATAGAGTTCATCTTTTAACCAAGTACTATTCTCACTCTCCTTATACAGATTCATACAGGCTTCTGGATCCAACGATCCCTGTCCCCCATTTCCTTCTGGGTCAAATCCCTGATGTTTTTCAATGTATGCTAAGATCATATTATAATCCTTCTCAGTGTATTGTTTGGGATTTTCTACATAATGATTGTACATAGCAGAAAACATTTTAAACCATGCTTCGCAACTTCCTAAATAGGACAAGGGCAATGAGAGGAACAGGTCATGTTTATGCATAACAGATGGCAAGAGCCCACAAACCCAACAGTCGGTGATGTTTGTAGCGCTGTGTGTTTGATGGAGCATTTCTACAAATACATTTTTCGCATAAGTCTGGCAATGTCGTTCTTTGTGGGGTGCTAAGGTGAACATGAAATGTTCAGGTGGGGCAACAGTAGAAGGTAGAAGAGTTTGCAAGGGGTATTTATGTTCTAAATATATGAATAAGCCCATGAAAATAGCTAATATAACTGTTATTACCACCACAAAAGCGATCTTGACCCTCGTGGTCCATGTAGAAAACATTGGTTCATAAAATGGCAAGTATCGTGGTACAATGGGAAGTTCTTCTTCAAGTACAATACGACCAAAAGGGTACATTCCTAGCTAAAAGTCCAAAACTAAACTCGGGCCTAGCAGTCCGTCCTGCCAGAGGGTTCTTCTCCCTGTGTCTGTCAGAGTCTCACAGGCAGACTCCTATCGTTCATTACAAGAAAACAAAATGTCGTGGTCAAAGGGATCCTGGTGTACAACCTGGCCGTTCACAAAAGTTAGTCTTTCTTTCTGAACAGAGCACAGTAACCAAAGTTCCAGCTCTCAACGAGTTCAGTCCAGTGTCTCGCTCAGCACCTCAGACCTGCAATCTAGTAAACCCTGTCTATTCAATCGAGTCTTTCCTTATCTCCTAACAGTAGTGTCTAATGTGCCATGATGCTTTCTTGGCCTTAGGTTGTATCGCACATGACCCGGAATTTCCTGATCAGAAAACAGCACAGAAGGTATCTCTCCTTCATTAGAGCTTTCGCTTGCTGGGGTATTCAAAACAGGATTCAGAGCAATTGCAGATTCAGCAGAGACCAGTTCACCCGATCTCGTCACTCCCTCTTCTTGCCTTTGTTGTATCTCGCAGGCGTCGGAAAAGGGTACGAATGCAGTGGCTCTCTCGGTTTCCTGGGTCAGAATTCCCCTCGCGTCGCTGATCATAAGGAAGCGGGAGCGGCAGCCTTTTCAGATGGGAGACATGTATCCAGTGCTTTCTCCCATCCACCTTGACAGCCGTCCGGGTTGCAAGCAAGATTTGGCGCGGCTCGGACCACCTTGGAGCCAGGCTGGAGTCTTGTTTGAACTTCTTGACCAGCACCCACTGGCCAGGTTACAGTCGATGTCCGGGGCACTCTGGCAGAGGCTGCAGAACAGATGCAACCTGCTGATGAATAGAACGGAGATCTTTAGTCAGGGCATACAGGTAATCGATCAACATAGGATATTCGATGCCAGAGAAGGACTGTGGTCTGGGTACCCCCCATATATTAGCTGGTCGACCGATGGTTATCTCATAAGGAGAAAGACCAGAGCGAGAATGAGGGGTAACTCGCAATGACATGAGGGCCAATGGCAAGGTGTCAGGCCATTTTAAACCTGTGTTTTCCTGAATCTTAGCCATCTTTAGTTTCAGAATCCCATTGTATTTTTCCACAAGCCCTGCTGACTGGGGGTGTCGGGCTGCGTGGAATTTTTGTTTTATCTGCAATCCATCACAAATATGCTTAACAAGGGCCCCATGGAAATGCCCCCCATTGTCTGACCAGATCAAACGGGGCAAACCATAGCGTGGTATAAACTCTTTGAGAAGGGCCTTTGCTGTAGCCAGGGCAGTGTTCTCTTTTGTGGGGTAGGTCTCAACCCATTTGCTAAAAGCACAAACCACTACTAACACATATTTCAAATTGTTGACGCGTTCCATGTGGATATAATCCATCTGGAGCACTTCAAAGGGTAACGTTGGAGGTACAAAGTTCCCACTCAGAACATTTTCTCCCTTCCCCGGATTGTGTTGTAAACAGACCATGCAGTATTGGACCAATTGGATAGCCGTCCTTTGTATGTTAGGGTTATTCAATACTGGGTCCAGCAGGCCAGAAATACCTTTAGCTCCTACATGGGCAGGACCGTGGGCCATCGTTACAACGGCCTGCACCAATGCATTAGGTAGCAACCATCTCTGTTTTTCTGTCAGATCGACCCAACAATTATTCTCGTCCAATCTTCCCACGTCCTTTTCCCATCTCTCTAATTCAGTCGGGATGGCCTCCTTTTGTAATTCTCTCTCACTTTCCATAGTATTATCTAACAATTCAGATTCCTCCACCCATCTTGCGGAGGACATTACAAACATAGCCGACATTGGAGATTGGGCTGTCTCTTTGGCCACCTGGTCTGCGAAAGCATTCCCTTTCCCTACTTCATCCACCACTGCCTTATGTGCACTGCATTTTATTATGGCTAATTTCTTGGGTAGAGTGAGGGCATCCAACAACCGTAATACCAGGGGGCCATTCTGTATTTTCTGACCATGAGAAGTAAGGAAGCCCCGTTCCTTCCACAGCCGCCCAAAACTATGGGCCATGCCGAAGGCGTATTGGCTGTCTGTGTAGATATCAACTTCGAGTCCTTCACTCAATTCACAGGCTCGTAACAATGCCACTAGTTCAGCAGCTTGGGCTGACAGGTGGGGCACTCAAAATGTTTCAACTACTGTCTTCAAGGTCGTAATTGCATATGCAGCTGTTGTTGTTCCATCTGCTAATTTAAAACAGGACCCATCCACATATAACTCCCCTTGAGGGTCAGATAGAGGAATGTCGGTAAGGTCAACCCTTCCCTTCGTTTCTTCTTCGGTTCGAAATATGCAATCATGTATATCATTGGTAGTTTCACTTGTAGGGAGTGGTAGCAATGTAGCTGGATTTAGCGTGGCACATCGTGTAATCGTGATGTGCGGGGCAAATAGTGTCAATTCATACCCAGTGAGGAGTGCGCTCGTAAGGTGCTGTGTTTTAGTTTTATTTAGTAATGTGTCCACAGCATGCAGCGCCATCACTGTCAGGTTGGAATTTAGAATGGGTCCTTCCGACTGCCGGATGGCCACCGCGACAGCTGCAGTGGCCCTCAGGCAGCTAGGAAGTGCCCTTGCGACATTATCCAATGTGGCTGACAAGTAAGCGCAAGGTCTTTGCTTACCTTCAAATTCTTGTGTTAACAATGAAAGCGAGCACCCGTTGACCTCATGCACGTATAGTGCAAAAGGTTTACGGTAATCAGGAGTAACCAAGACAGGAGCAGAACAGAGACCAGTTTTTAAAGAGTCAAAGGAGTGCTGATATTCATCCGTCCAGGGGAGGGGTTCATGCACGTCTTTAGTGGTTAGGTGCAACAAAGGTTTAGCGAGAAGAGAAAAATTAGGTATCCATTGGCGACAGTAAGAGGTGATGCCAAGAAAGGCACGAACTTCGCGCTGAGTGCAAAGGACAGACATGTTAGAGATGGTAGTAATGCGTTCAGGAGTCAATTGCCTACCTTCCTTCGACAGTAGATGACCTAGGTAGGTTACCTCCTGTCGACAGTATTGGAACTTAGGCATGGACACCTTATTCCCCATTGCTGCCAAATGGTGTAATAGTTTAGCAGTGGCAGCCTTGCATCCTCCTTCTGTGTCAGAGGCGATCAACAGGTCATCCACGTATTGCAAAAGCACTTTGCCCTCAGGTAAGATTAGATCGTCCAACAGAGCCTTAAGGGCCTGACTATAGATGCTCGGACTTTCAGTATAGCCTTGAGGTCCACGACAGAATCTGAAGCTTCGGCCAGATAACGAGAATCCGAAGATCTGTCTGCTATCGGATGGATAGGGATACTGAAGAAAGCATTCTTCAGATCTATGACCGAAAAATACTGAGTAGTGGGCGGAATCATCGTAAGGATAGTGGTGATGTCCGTTACCACAGGATACTGCGGTACGACAATCTTATTAACGGCTCTCAGGTCAATCACAAAACGATAAGCATCACCGTGTCCCTGTGTGTCAGAATCAGAATTTTTCTTTAAAATTGGGAGAATCGGGCTATTACAAATATTAGCTGCTGTCTCCTCCACCACCCTTTTGTCAATGAGATCTTGAATAATTGAAAGCAAAGCCCGTTCACCGGCTGGTGAGATCTTATACTGCGATATGCGTGGTAATTTTGCGCCAGTTTTCAACGTAATATGGACTGGGGGGATGTCTAACTTACCCACGTCCGCATCTCCTGTTGCCCATAAAGCAGCGGGAATGCCGTTAAACTCAGGGGGAAGAGGTTAGTTTTTAGCAAAACATTGTTTCATGCAGTCAGTGTGGGGTTGTATCGTCAAATAAACCCCATCAGTGGAGCAGTATATTTATGCGTTCAACTTTTTCAGCATATCTAAGCCCAACAGATTCTCCCCACAATGCGAAGTTAGCAGGAAAGGTGATTCAACAGTAGCGGGACCGATCGTGAAGGGGAGTGGTTTAGAGATGGGACTGACTACTGGGACTCCTGAAAATCCCACGGATACATTATTTTGCCCGGACAGAGCCGCCCCTGGAACCAACGATTGAGCAACTGAACTATTCATTGCCCCTGTGTCAATTAGGAAATTCTCAGAAGTCCCCATCAATTCCACCTTCACATAGGGTCCTTGTTGATTGACTGGGATCGACACTTGGCCCCTACTCTGTCCCTGGCTGTCCTATGGGTGGACATACCCATCCTGATCCTCGAATGCATAATCATCATGATAATATTGTCTGCCTTGGTGACCATCAAAATGATTCCGTTCAGACTTGCCTGATGCTTCCTCTCTGTGCATATCACTCCGGTCTGGGCCGCCTCGTCCTCGTCCTTGCCCTCGGACTGCGCCGTTCTGGGCAAGTAATAACAAACACTGCGCTTTCCAGTGTCCCTCCTGTTTACAATATGAGCATTGGTTTATCCCTATGGTTGGAGCCCCGCCTGTGCCGCTGCCTGTTCCCGCCCCTCTGGACACGGGCCCTCTGGCTCCTCTCCCCCCCTCCTTGTCCTCGGACAACTTGCTGAAGCAGCACCCGTGTTTTAAGATCCTTGGCCTTTTTCTCTACTTTATCCTTGCTTTCGTTCTCCCTATGCTCGTAATATTGGGCCATGCTCAAAATCACGGATGGAGTGGAGGTAGTCCAGGTGCTTTCTGCGGCCTGCAACCGTGCAGAAATTTCCAGTGTTAAGTTGGTAAAAAATCTATTCACAAACAACCTAATGCCACCTTCTACGGCCAGATCCTGCCCACTAAAGTCAATAAAAACTCCTTCAAACTTTGTAAAGAAGTCAGACACACTTTTATCCTTTTTCTGCCTACAAGCTGTCAGTTTATCCCAGTCAACCTTTCGCGGAGGAATCAGGGTATGCATGTATGCTATTATTTTTGCTGGCAAGGAGGTGATTTCATTTCTAGGCTTATCCCCAGGCTTGCGATCTCGGTCCCAACCTCTCAACTCGTCCCAGGTCCCCCCTAATTCAGCATGATCAGCGTCATGCACCTGCCGCCAAATATCAACAGGAACTAGTAACCAAAGAATAGCTCGACATCTGCCAGGGTCATCACGGCCGAGGCCGCAGCCTCGGTCAGTTCCTTGTAATAGGCAGTGGGATTCTTGCGAGGATCGGGCAGTTGGGATTTCAGGGCAAGAACCTTGCTTCGTTCCCACGGAGTGTACTCCCATTGATCCTGGAACCGGGCGTCTACTCGAGCCCTTATTACTTGGTGAGCAGCATCGTGTGCTTCAGGAATTTCGGGATGAAAAATAGGGTGTACTTCTTGCATGGGATGCTGGGAAGTCCAATTGGGGCTTTTTATGAACATTCTGCCTCGATATTTCACGAATGTGTCAACATTCTTGTATACCTCCTGTGGATCCATATTAAACTTATGAGTCCAGTATCGGATGGTATATAGTACCTGAGGGGGCCTCCCGTCCCGGAAACATAGTTCCCAGGCCCCGATGAGGTAACAAGACATCTGATATAGGGCATGCTGCTGCATTACCGGCTCCAAATCTTTAATAGTGCTCCATACATCAGCTACCGTGTATATATCATTCCCCATCCATTGGGCGGCCTGATCTGCTCCTGCTTCTTTTTCGCCGTACCCTACAGATGCTCTAGCGAATAATTGCTTACTGCCCAGGCTTCCCGGCTCCACTTTCGGTGTTTGCCCCGGATCTCCGGGTGTTGTTCCGGCTGATTGCGAGGTCCATGTGGGGCTTGGAGTTGCTAATACCACATTGGGCGATCCCGGGGGTTGTCTGGGATCAGGGATGAGGGTAGCCAGGTCTTTCCCTGTGGTAGGTGGGGTACGGGTAGTCCCCAGAGACGTGAGAGGCACGTGTTCCTCCGGTGCAGAGGCTTGGGGCGCAGCCATCATCTGAAAGGGTTCCGCGGGGTATATGCGTTGCGGTGCATACGGTGGGGGAGGTCTTTTATCTAACAATTCCTCTATTTCATCTTCTGCTTCATTCCGTGTCACATAACTCTTATCTACTTGTAACCTAAACTGTCTATCTGCATACTCAATATTCTTCTCAGTCTTATTCTTGTCATGAGCAATGGCTTTCTGAGTTACAGTCTGCCCTTGCTGTATTTTCAGGAGTTTCTCAGACCGGATGCGTCTCTGCTTCGCCTCTTTCTGCCATTTATTAAGGATATCAAACATGGCCTGTCTACTACGCTTAGCAAATAGGCGTTCCTGCAGATACTGGATCTTTTTCTCGTCAAAAGACCCTGTTTTTGGCCATTGCAGTTCTACATTGTCCTTGGTAGACTTGTTTCACAAGGTATTAAGGAGGAGGGGTCCTATCCCGTGCTTGCAATACATATCATGGCTGGGAGTTCCCTCCGGAGGGGCTGGCTGGCTTTCATCCAACCTCGTGCTCCCTTGGTAAACACACCCAAAGCATATTTTACTAAAGCACGGCATTGCCCCTTTCTACAAAAATTGAGCTGAAAAGGAATCAAGAATTGTTAATCACAACACTCTGATATACATGGCCATGTCTTCATTCGAATTCACTCTTACATAAATTAAGTAACCGCAGCGCGAAAAAAAATCTTCAATTTACATCAACATAAAAGACAAGAAACAAAAACACAGATATTTCCAAACAAGAGGTGGAGCCCGTCGACTCTCACCTATGGAAAACCCTTTTCCGGAACTTCAAAGCTCAAAAATGACAACGTCCAACAGTCTTGTCCTTTGACTGCCATCCGACAGCATTCATGGTTCACTTCCCGAACTATTCTGGCTAAGCCTGCTTTTTCAAGCGCCGCTCCAGATCTGTACGAGCGCTACCCAATCTCAACTGCTGGCATTCCCGAGAGCAGTCCGGCCTGGTGAAAACCACAATTCACACCAAGGCGTCTCGTCTCTATCTCTAGTTACTTTCACAATCCAAAACAGGGGCATCCACACGTGCAGTTTCAGTGCTGCCCCGTCAGACCCCCTTTTCCAAATTTCTCCGTGACCGATGGTCACCAAATGCCAAATTTCAAATCCAAAATCCAAAAGATATCCAACACAAGACAAGACAAGACACTCACCTGGTGCACGCAGGTCTGATTGTTCGTTCTTCACTGCCAACTCCCGTAAATGCCAACGTGGCTGGTTCTCGGGTTACACCTGAAGGACTCCGGCGTGGGGTCACTAGCAGCTGAGGTTCTCGCGATTGGAAGAGCGGAGCAGACCCCAAATGCTTTGGTCTATTCTTCAACCCCCCATCAAAATCGCTCCTTTCAATGTCCCATTTCTTTTCTGATTACAGAGGGACGACTCCAACGCGGAGTCCCGGCGGAGTCGCCAAATGAAGTACCGAAAATTATTATTTCAACCCAATTAGAGCCATACTTACAACTAGCCCATTACCAATAATCAGTCGGTTGGCAGTGTAGAAGGTCCAATCGTTTATTATAACAAGCAAACTCTGCCAGAGGAGCTCCTTGCGACCTAACCCCACGAGGTCCGCCAAGAAGACTGCTGGCACATTGTCAGAACATCACATTTATACTGTAATATTTCGAAACCGTTACCCAAGATGGAAAAATACAAGTTGGTACAGGTTGGTGCAGAGGGAAAGACCATATATGGGAGACAAAGCGCTCTTGGTTTAGCTCATCTCCTTATAGCAAGGTCGTGAGGGTGACTCCCTTTTGCTAACTCCGAGAGAGTCGGTACAGCACCCCTCGGAATGTGCTTATCCAGCCTCTTTCTTCTGCCTATAACCTTGACAGGCCTAACCAGCAGAGACAGCAGTTTGCTCAGGGGAACGGCTTAGGTGAAATGCAAGGATAGGGCTTGCTAATGCAGGATCGAGCGAAGCCACAAAATGGCGTTGGTCGAGTCAAGCAAGTACAAAAACGTGCAATGCGGTGTATGTTAATTCCTAAATTACTGCTTTTCGGGTGTATAATAGTATTTGCGTTTTCTTCGTTAATATTGTAGATGCATCCAGCTAATTTACAAACAATGACTATATGGTTCATGGAACCGAAAATCAATTCCGGTTCCTCACCGCCAAGCAGTACCTTTAGAAATGCAGGGGGTCAGCAACCTCTCGATGAGCCCTTAAAGGCTGACGTCTGCAGGCGTTGGTTCTGGAGATCGGTGCAGGAGTTGTCAGGCCCTTGAAGTCACAGGCGTTGCAGATCAAAATTCCTCATGGTTGAAGTCGTGAGCGCTGGCGTTGGCAGGCGTCATGGCTGCGGTGCGAAGTGCAGCAGTGCGGCGTATGGTGCCCTCAGGTCACAGTGCAGGCAGAGGCTCGGGAACGGTCATCTTGCGGCGGCGGTGAGACCAGGGCTGCGGTGTAAAGTGATGCCGTGCTCGTCGCCTTGTTAGCAGGTCACGGTGCAAGCAGCGGCATCATCGTTGCTAAAGTACTGTCGTCCGCTGACTAACTGGAGTCGATGGCACCGGCATCGGTAGGCCAAGGCTGCGGTGCGGGATGAGAATGGTATGTTGTTGTGTAACTTACGAGCGGTGATCTCGAACCCCCGTGCAAACAGTGGCGTTGATGTTGTCATCAGGCGGAGTCTTTGGGGATACCAGGGCGACGTGCGAAGTAAGACGGTGTGGAGTGTGGTGCCCACAGGTCACGGTGCAAGGAACAGCCCTGTGGGGGCATCAGGTGACGTCGTCAGTGAGACCAGGGTTGCAGTTCGGCGTTGCTGCGGTGCCCTCTGAGGTGCCCTTGGAGTCGACAGCGGTGTCGTAGACAGAGTTGGGGTTTGCTTTTCTTCTGTTGCAGCAAAAAACACACAGTCCCAAGTGCTGATGGCAGAAATACTTGAAGTCTTTGCTGTTCTTTAGACTTCTTGAACAGGGGGCAAGCAGCTCTACCTCAAGCCCTTGGAGAAACTCACAAAAAGGAAGTTGCAGAGAGTTCAGTCCAGCCCTTTCACTGCCCAAGACACAAATAACCACTGCAGGCCATCACAGCAAAGCATACAGCAAAGTGGTAGTCTCCCCTCACAGGTTCACCAACTCTTCTTCTAGCAGTCTTCTTGGTTCAAAAAGAGTTCTAAAGTTTAGGGGTTTGGTCCCCACTTTTTATAGCCTAAAATCCTTTGTTTTCTCTAGACATAAAGTGTCTGTGCCCAGCCAGAACCAGTCTTGTCCCTGGTGCAGCTTCCTGGCAAGAGGTGGAGACAGCATTGTCAGAGGAAGACTAGGCCCATTCAGGTGAAAGGAAATCTCACCCCCCCTACTCTAAATGCAACCTAGTCCATCCATAACCTATCTAGACTCTCTGGAGCCACTGCTCCTCCCCAGCCCCTGTCATCCCAAAGCCAGACAGTCAATCCCCAAACCCAGCAGAGGCACACTGGATGGCTAAGTAAGAAATTACCTATTTTTAAAAGTGGTATTTTCAAACACATAATGTACCTTTACTAAAAGATGCATCTTTAGAATCTGACTTCAGGCATACTAAACTTTTCTACCTTATTCCTTGGGGTAGTTATGTTTATAAGATATGTAAACAAACTCCCCATTCTGTCCTATTCGGACAGGTAGCCTTGCAATGGTGAAAAACAAAATTGGCAGTAATTCACTATCAGAACATGCCACACACACCACGGCATGTCCTACCTTTCAAATTCACTGCACCCTGCACACAGGGGTACCTTGGGCCTACCGTAGGGGTGACTGCTACATAAGAAAAGGGAAGGTTAGGCCCTGGCAAGTGGGTGCACTTGCCAAGTTGACATGGCAGTACCAGACTGCACACAGGCTCTGCAATAGCAGGTCAGAGTGACATTTACAGGCTGCTTGTGTGGGTGGCACAATCAGTGCTGCAAGCCCACTAGCAGGATTCGATTTACAGACCCTGGGCACACACTGTACACTAGTAAACTGACTGACTAGTAAATCAAATCAGCCAATCATGGAAACACCAATCCATAACAACAATTTACAACTGAGGCACTTGCACTTTAACATTTAACAGCAGTGAGAAAGTGCGCAAAGACACTAAAGCAGCAAAAACAGAGTCAAAACAGGGAGGTCAGAAAGCAAAAAGACAGGGGAAACACGCCAAAAGATGCGAAGTCTAATTCCGTTCCTCCGGCCTTTTTAAACAGATTGGCCAGGAATTCGGGGTATTACTATGGCAGCCAGGCGCACCATGCATAACATTGAGAAAGCTCCAGAGAGGGGTCTATGACTCAGGCTGGCGATCCCAGAAATCAAAAAATACTATTGGGCCTCACAACACATAGTGATCAATGATTAGGTATATTCTGATTGGGGGAACCGGGCTACAAGGTATTTAGATCGACCATGGCCACTAGTAATCCTCTACGATTGCCGAAGAAGAGAGGGCTTACCACTGCACACGTCGAAGGTGGTGAGGTGCTGGACCAACTCTGATTGCTACTTGGGATGGCAGTACACTTTGACAGCCATGACCCTCCTGTGGCACACTGTCAAACTGAGAAAGGTGTCCAATCTGTCAGGCTTCTCACAACAGTTTGAGTTTAGGAAGCTGCTCAAAACTTGGCTTTTTAAAAACTAGTTTTTCTGACTCAGTTCCCTTGGAGACCGTGAGCGCCTAGACACCTTCGGGTAGTAGTGCGCACAATAAATTGTTATAACATAACATACCAAATAGGCTAAGATGGGGATCAAGCATCTGGGGGATGTTTGGAGAAATGGAGCCTTGCTTACCTTCAAACACTTAGTCAGGAATATGAATTGTCCTCCTTCCAAAGCTCCACTATTATCAGCTTAGGACAGGTCCATGTCCAGGAAGGTGTAAGCCTGCTGGACTCCATCCCTTTGGAGGACCCCCTGCTTGCGGACCCAATTCTGAGAAGGGTGTATCAGTGATTTATCGGAAGTTGGTGGATAACTCTCTCGACACCTTGGGCTCTCTGAGATGCACCTGGATGGATGGCATTGAGGACATTTATGATGACAACTGGGTTGAGGCCCTACAAAGCCCCTGAGACATAGCCATTCAAGCCAGATTTTCGACTGATGCAGCTCAAAGTATTGCATTGGGTCTACTACTCATGCACTTTGCTAAACAAGCTAGGGGCAGTGGATAGGCTGCTCGGTGCAAGGGGGTATGCACAGAAGGGCTCCTTCTACCATATCCTGTGGGAGTGATTCAATCTCATTGGCAAGGATTGACAACAGTGATGTCTAGGGTCCTAGAGGTGAGAGTGCCGTTAGACGTCAAATGGCTGCTCTTGATGATACAGGGGAGGAGGACTGGCACAGAAATAACAGGCTTTGACTGGTGCTTGCTGGGTGTGGCAAAACACAATATAGTGAGGCCGTGGGGTGCTTCTCTACCCCCCTTGGTGACAGAATGGGAGGCTAATCTAGATTGGTTCAGCAGGTGTAGGAAGTCATTTACCAAAGTAGAGAATGACCCAAAAAGCGGGAGAAGATATGGGGTCTCTGCAAGTCTAATGGGGAGCGTCTCTGGAGACATGATTTAGTTGCACACTGGGGGCTGACAAATTTTACCCGGGTGAATAGGAATGGCTGCTACCCCATCTGCCTTTGAAGTGCTGTAATTCATATATTTAGGAGATGTGATTGGGCCACTCCTTGGAGTGCCACCTACTTTGTATTATTCCTGTGTACTCACAACAAACCCCCAGACGATGTACCATATGATGAGCTGTTTTATTATAAACAAACACGGTTTCATGTGTATTGAACATTTACCATTCAAGAAGCTGAGCTTCATTCCATAACTGACACATAAACATTGTGCATATTCTTTGTTGGATTCTTGGGAAGCCACAGATCCAAGCTACCAAGTCCATGCACAGATTTCTGAGGTTAAGCTGAGCCAACATTTTATTTTACCAGGTTTAGAGCATCAATGGAGTTCATGAAGTTCTCAGTATAAGCAAGAATTAGGAGGATAACAGCAGTACAAAAAAGCAGACTATATTGTGTCTTAATTGATAGCCCTTTTAGGGAATTTGCTTCATGTACAAATGCTGAAAATGGAAAGCAAGACAGCAGCCTTGTTTACATAAATGATTCCTGATCAAGAACTTAAACTGCTTTCTGTTGTATTTACTTTATGAGTTCTCAAGAACTTCTCTAAAGTCCTGAACTTAAACATTTCAATTAGAATAAATATTAGACTAAAACTATTTTAACTGAGAGAGTAACCAGACCAACAAAGATGCATCTGAAAGTTGTTCTTAACTCTATTATCTATTAGAGTATGGACTGTGGTCCTATCCACTTTTAGTCCACAGGTTGGGGGTGCCCCAAACTTGTTAAGTGTCCTTAGCAAGTTGGGGAGTCCAAGAAAGTGTATCCGAGAGTATCACACCAAGGTAATCAAGACTCCCAACCCTCTCAATCGTTGACCCGTCCATCTTCATATTGCCTTGGAATGAGCGGTGAGGAGTGGCGACCACTAATTTTGTTTTTCCGGCATTTATTTCAAGTCCTCTAGTATGACAAAACGTTAGGTTTGGAGACCCATAGGTGTGCGTGAGATAAGTAAAGTGTCATCAGCAAACATCAGCACAGGAGTGCTGATGTTAGCTGAGTTAGGGACATCATGTATACAATTCTTTAGTCACTTCACCATTCCTTTGATATACAAACAGAATAGTGTGGGGGATACGACACACCCCTGTTTTACCTCCATCTCACAGGGATTCTGTCAGTGAGGTCTCCATGACTATTCCGTCGAACTTGGGCATGTGTGTCAGCGTAAATTTTATTTAAGATGGACAAGAGATCCTCAGGGATAGCAAGCTCTCTCAAGACTTCCCACAAATGATCCCCAGGACCAAGGTTAAACGCAGCCCTCATATCCATAAAGGCCACATAAATATAGTCTTTTCTCCGAATCGTACATTTCTAACGAGATTAATTATTTAAGTTTCAGATTGTTTGAGGGCCACAGATTTATTATTGCAGTTTTTGGAATGTCTCACAATAGTTTTTACACAAGAAACAATATATCAAATGGCGTTGCACAACATCAAAGGTCGCGCAAGTACATATCTCCCTTTAGGCCAACTCATAAACACTTGGTGCCGAATTAAAAAATAAATCATAAATCTACTCCCTTGGGTTTCCTCCAATGTTTAGAGTAGATTTAAGATGGAGTATTAACAAAGGTATCCACATGTATTCTTTGAAAGCTATAACTAATGCAGTTTTCACAATAACGCTGAAATTATTTTGTGAACTCCATTTGCTCCACAAGAACAAATTAAAATGTGTAAATGTGCTCCCTGAGCAAATGTAAATACACTTTATACATGTTTTTCTTCTACCTTCATAGGAAATATATGCTTCCCATGGAAAATCCCATTCCCCTATTCACCCACCAGCTGTTTCCTGCCCAATCCCACCCTGGAAAGGAATTGATTATTTCTCTGACAGAGATTCATCTCTGACAGTTTCCTAGTCAAGAGGGGGTAAGGAAAGAGTTATTGAATGCCCACAAGTAGGATATAAAAACATTGAATTTCTTATGTGATGTCCACCATTATTTTTGATATCGATAGGTAATGTTTCTGATGTCTAGGCACAATGAGAATAGTGACAGCCACTCACTGCATGTGTCTTTCCCTAAACATGGTAGACATTTCGACTAAATTAGTTGGCACATTTTACATTTGAGTAAATCTGTGTACATGCCCACAAGCCATCCACAAACCTTAAAGTCAAATTCACCGTATGGGCTTCAGTGAGGCTTTCATCACCCACATGTGTGACCAAGCATTGGCTGAAAAGCAACCATGTCACACTGAGAAAATCCTCACTGCTGAAATGGCAAGTGAACCCATTGTTGGCCTTTAACTAATAATACTACTACTGCATTTGCAACTACTGATAATATTAATCATAGTTATAATCATACATTGTTTTAGGTAATTCTTTACATCAGGTCTTTAAAAATTGAAGCAGTATAAGTAATGGTATAACTATTACCCAAATTAATGGAAACGAACGTTACCATTTGATACTGCGACAAAAAACACGCATGAAAGGGAGAAAAGTCTCAGGGTTGAGAAGCGGCCAAAGGTGGCAAATCTACTTCTGACAAGAGTCCACCTCTCTCTTCCATGGTGAACAGGTCAGTGAACACCAATGAGCAAGTCTCTCTGCGTGGACATCAACAGAGGGAATAGAGAGGAAGGAAGAAGATAGAGAGAGAGAGAGAGAGAGAGAGAGAGAAACACCACTGTTGTGGCCCCTCATCTACTGGTTTTTGACAGGTAATTCTTGTCAGTAGATTGTGGTATAGTTCACTGTAATATAGTGGAATCTTAGAAAATAGAACAAGCCTCAGTTATTGATGTTAAGGTAATTGCCACAAAGTAGTCATAAAATGTAGCAGACTTACTCTAGGCTCCATGGTACAGGAGACAGCAGAGTAGACAGCGAGAGGTAAATGCCAAATGAAACAGACAACCAGCAGGTTACAAATCCTTAAAAAAGGGGTGTGCAAAAACAGCGCTGTGATATCTCCTTCTATTTGTATTCAAAGTCTTTTTATTTTTATTTTGATGGATTATGAAATAAATTGTTGTTGATGAATAATTTTTCACTTTCCGAAGAAGATTTAAGGGGATGGAATCATAGTGATGGAAGAAAGTCTAAATATACAAATACTACCAAGGGTATTTTCTCTTTCCATGATATGTACCTTTATTATGTCTATTACTGTTGCACTTTTTAGAAAGATATGTAGCAAATTAGTAGTTGTCTTTATTTTTTGAATTCTGTATATACAATTAAAAAAATGTAGATTTTTTTTACAGTAATTTTTAATCACTTGATTGGAGGAAGCACCCACCCATGATCAAGGCATCGTGAGCACAAAATTGCGATGGGAGTGTTTTTTTTTGCATGTCCATGGAATATATGGTATAAATCTTCATGTGCAAGCTATTTTTGGAGTGCACTTTTCTTTTCCTATGCCAAGGAATCGGTAAACTGTATGCCTGTCGGAGCTCCAGTCCGAACGCACACAGCTGCTGCCTCAGATATATATGCAAATGAAGAATCCCCACCACGCTACTTCGCAGGAAATGGGGACACGGACCCCACTTCGTACTGTTCAAAATTGATTTATTTGAGATAAGATGACAGGATGACACGTTTCGCCCACCTCGCTGGGCTTGTTCACAGAACAAGGCTCAAATATTCAAAGTGCAGTATCTCCCACATGACAGAAAGCCGGTGTAGTCATGGACAACAGACTATCGTGGTCATTATACTGAAACAATTTGGTGAGTACACACATTTCTTTTGAGTACAAACATTTTTTTCATAGCATAAAAAGTACAAATATTTTTGGAATATATACACAACTTGAAAAATGTGTTTTGCTGAATTTGACATAAATCATTAGTAAAAAATCGCAGTTCTTCTAGAATCATTAAAGGTGATACCTGATAATGTTAAACAAGGCTTATTAGAGCAGTGAAGGGACTTGGTAGGATTTTGGTAAGAGTTTTCTAGTAGACCCACAACATTGTAGGGTAAGATTCTAGCACACTGTATATAGAAATAATCTACAACTGTTCAGTATTCCTTGTGTGAATGAAGAGGATATACTGTGTGTGAAAAGTAATATTCTAACTCACAGAAGTCTGTTTAGGGTTCTGAATCACTGAACACATCAATTGAGCTGACCTTTCTATGAAGAAAACTTATCTTACATAATTTGTGTATATGTTATTTACAAATGTATATTGAAACTTGAGAGCTTTGGATGCTTTTATTTTCCAACAATGACAATCAGACCTTTCATTTTCCCTTTTGATTCAACTGAAATTAATATAATTTCAATTGACGTAGGTATCAAATTAAAGTCTACTTTGGACTTACTAGGACAAATCAGCATTGCTGAAAAGTAGCTTACAACAAATTTTTGTTGGATAGTACCCTGAGGTTCTAGTGTCATGATCTGTGGACCATGCTCACCTGGGTATGCCAGGCAGGCAGGTGATACGCACATCTGAGCTTCAGCGGTGCTCGGTGTTCCGTAAATATCATTTACAAATATGTCACCCAATTGAACAGGAAATCTACACGGAATGGAGCAATATAATGTGAATGGTTTTTAGGTCATGATATTTATCAGACAATATTTTTTATTGATATCCAGACATACACTTACACTTTTCTCACAAATTGAACAGTTCCTAAATGTAAGCTGATTTTTAAAATATTACATTTGAAGTGTTCAACTTTCTAGATAACCTTACCGATTCAGGTGTGTACATCTTTTGCTGTAACAGGCACTACAGCAGGAGTTAGATCATTGAAGGTCTTCAGATGGACAGAGGATTAAAGGAAATATATGCATTGTAGAGAACTAACTTTAAACTTTGTAAAAATTGAGTATGACAATATGCCATTCATACCTGTTATTCTCGTTAAATGTGACAGAATATGCCTTTTGCCGTTTAATATTTGATTAGGGAGGAGGTACGGTGGCTTGACCTCCCCCTCTCCACTTATGTGTAGAAAATATGACTTTCACAGTTTCTCAGTTTTCTGTTAAAGATTGACTAGCCGCAAGCCAGCCGTGTATCTCGATTAAGGTTTGCCAGGCTGAGCATCTGATGAATGTTTTCAGATCTCCTTCTGGTGACACCTGTGTTCCGCCTTATCAACAAAGAGATCGCTCTGCTTTTAACACAATTTTCTAAGCTGTGAGAGCAGTAATAGGAACTGGAAACTGGGCTATAGCACGTAACAAGAACATTTAGTGCAATTATAACAATCTTTGTACATGGCAAAGAGACTCGCCTATTTATGTGTGCAGCTGTACTGATGTAATGAGCAGACTGATGTACAGAACAATAGAACACCAGCACTCTATGAGTAACAATGAACAGTTAATCACTTTCTGTACTGCGTCCGGGTTCAGTGTCATGAGACAGAACTTCCTTTGATTACATCAGAGTTAATGTTAATGTTTATGTTAATTGGTTCTTATATAGCTCTGGTTCACCATCAGGTCTCTTCGTGCTTCTAGAGGGAAAAAAATTACAACAGACAGTGCGTGTGAGCCGATGTCGACAGGCTTATTTTGTGGTCAGAGCCTCCAGAAACAAGATAGTCTTAAGTTTTTTACTGAAGGGAAGGAGGCCCGGTTCTTTGTGCAAATTTCCGGGTAGATTGTTCCAAAGCTGTGGAATCATAGTGGAAAAAGCTACCCCACCCTTCGAAGCCGAATGAAACCGTGGGATGACCAGCTGGCAGGCTGCAGAGGAACGAAGAGTCCGAGCAGGACTATAACTCATCAGGCGATCCTTGATGTATGCTTGGGCCTGACCATAAATGGCCTTGTGGGCAATGCAAAGGCCCTTGAAAAATGCTTGCTGCCTGATAGGTAGCCTATGTAATTTAGAAAGCAATGGGGAGGCATTAGACCGTCCAGGTAGATAGAAAATGAGGCGCGCCGCATCGTTCTGCACAACCTGTAGTCTTCTTAATAATTTCTAGGGGAGGCCGATGTAGAGGGCATTCCCGTAGTCCAACCTGGACAATATTGTGGCAGAAACAATGACCTGGAGGGAGAGAGTAGTGAGAAAAGCAACCAGCTTCCGCAAGCACCTCAATATCCCTATACAGGTACCAACCACTGCAGACACTTGATTGTTCATAGAGAGGTCGGCGTCGATTTTGATGCCCAGACTTCTAACCACTGGGACTGGGGTGGGGGTAACTCCTAGTTCCTGTGATGGAGCAAGGATTCGCACGTAAAGCGACTTGCTCACATTCATGAACCTCGTCTAACCTTTAATAAGCATTAACCAATCCTGTCCGTCTTAATTTGCACCTTTTCCAGTACACGCGGGTGCCCGAGAGAAGCTCGCATCTATGTTTATTAATTGTAATGATGCTTGCACTACTGAATGGCCGCTTCGCAGAAATCCAGTCTGCGCATGCGTTGGTCATACCCACGTGATGTGACGCACTCGCAATTTGGAGGGATATTGTTGCTCATGCGCATTGTCGCTAAATATGGCCGCTTGTCTTTAACCATGCTCTCTGCTAGCTCATGCCGCTTTTGCATATCTGTCTTTCCCGCATTAACCCTCAATGCTATAGATATTACACAGTAAGGGGTGCAGTGAAGCTTATTCATGGTAGACAGTGTATTCATTTTTTCTGTGTTTCTAATTTGTTTTCGCTTACTTTTCATGTACCGCGTATTTGGGGCCTAGGAGTGGGGAGCGACGCCATCTTTGAAACCTCCCACAAGCCTGTCACGTGATGAGGGAAAAGCCGTACAGCGCAGAAGCAAAACCAAGCCAGCTGGCTCCTGAAGCTGAGATGCGCCTGAGAACATCTTCCATGCTCTGGGAAGAGAATTCGGCTGTACCTAAAATTGATACAAATGTATAAGTCTTATGTGTGTTCTATTGTTTTACACCTTTCTCATACCCTGGGAACTGGAATGTAAGGGGTGGGTACTGAAAATTGAATATTAATTATGGGAACATAGAATTTGGGAGGTGAATATGACCTAACCACCTCTCTTGACCAATCGAGAGATGGGACCTTGTCGCTGGCAACATTTGTGGGTGGTCTAGGGGTCCCAAAACAGTATAACTAGTCTAGTTTAGCTCAGAGAAATTGTCCGACTTGTCCGAGTAGCTGACCTGTCACTGACCCTACGAACTCTATAGGTGATTGATACAGAGCGCTGCGGAGCACTCTGTCCGTATTTTCCACAAACTCCAAGGGGTGGAAATAGTCTTAAGTGCTGGCGAAGCACTTTGCTGGGAGATTCGAAAACCCAATCGGGGTTACTGACGGATTCCGTGCAGAGAGGGGGTAACGCAGGCGTTGCATCCGAAGCTGCAGGTGTTGGTCGTGCCCTTTGATGAGCCCAGTCCTGACCCAAAACCTGAGGGGTATAATGTCCTGACTGTCCTGAGCTGTACCTGCTCGCCTACTGGCATTCCGAATCCTTGAGGGTCCTTGTCCCCGCCTGTTCCCAAACTGACCCGTGGCCAGGGTTAGTCCTCATTCTGTACTAGGTAAATATATATGTGGGTGTCTGTCTACTATACTCTTACATTTCCTTTTCTAAATAAAGCACTCTTGCCTGTGATATTTTCCTATCACCTTTCGAAGTAACTTTATGAAACTGGTTATTTAGTAATGTTCCATTTTTCCCCCTACCTATAGGATATTATTAAAACTGACTGCATATTTTAGCTTGTTCCAATATCCCTTCCCTTTAGTATGGTTGATGTGATTTTAGTAAGAATAGCATAAGGTTTAGGAATTAGTTTAAGAATAAGTACACATATTAGGTCTGTCTCACGCCCCCTGCCTTAGTATAAATTCGTACTGAATAGCATGTTCCCAAATGCATACCCAGTAGTTTTTCCTTAGTAATCTATGGTGCTTGCCTTAATCCATAGCTACATTTTTGTTATGATCTTTATCATTGATGTTCTAATTTGTATCTGCCTGTTACTTATGGCATACGCATTCTAAACTAACTTCATATATAAACTTTTTAAACTCCATCAGGTGTCTGTGGTCATTACATATCCCTAAGTGCCATTAAATATACTGAATGTGTAAGGTATTTCTACTCTGATAGGAAACTTGTTACCTGTCCACTGCTAGCTCCTGATCCATCAGGAGCAATGTGCCTGTGGTAAGTCAGGTACATGAATAGTAAGTGGTGAGAGAGTCACCCCCTGAATTACTCATAGTAGCGTGTGGAAAATCACCCGGTTCACGCAAAACACTGTCATTCGTATGCACGCCAGGGCCCAGTGCGTGGAAATTGGTAAAAAGGTGACCCGGGTGAACTGCGCGCTCTATCACCTGCGGCTAAAACAGGTCATACCAGGGGCTGTTGATGTATGGAACAGCCAAGATTTCCGTCTTGTCTGGATTTATTTTAAGTGAATTGTCAGTCATCCAGCTCGCTGTAAAACGCAGCACTTCTTGTACGTGATCCTGATTGACACTAGAGTTGTTAATCCGTACAAGTAACTGGGTGTCGTCTGCGTAATTGAAAACCTGACAGTCCAATTGAGCCAGATTCTCCACCAGCGGTTGAAGATATAGATTAAAAAGCAGGGGTGACAGCGCCGAACCCTGCGGAACACCGCATGTCAGGGAACCAGTGATCGATACCTGATCACCTAACTGTACCCTCTGCGTCCTGTCAGTCAAGAAGGATTCAAGCCATTGATAGGCAGGTCCCTCTACACCTACATTAGCCAGGCGGGACAGGAGGATTTTAGGGCTGACCGTATCGAATGCCGCTGTTAGATCTAATAAAATCAGGGCACTCAATACTTTCTTGTCAGCCATTACTTTCAGCTCATCCAAGACAGATAGCATCACCAGCTCCGTACTATGATGAGCTCTGAAGCCAGCTTGTCTAGGATGTAACAATCTATGATCCTCACGAAAGGTGGACAGTATCTTGAGGAGAAGTTGTTCAAGTACTTTGGCTAAGTTCGGGAGCTGGGAGATCGGCCTGTAGTTTTTGAGGATAGAGGTATCCACGCCTGACTTTTTAAGTAGGGGAGTAACTCTGGCCTCTTTCAGCACAGGAAGGAGGGAACCTGTTTCCAAGGATGTGTTCAGTAATTTGAGAATAGGGCCTTCTAAACTCGGCAAAGCCAGTTGGAAAATTCTTGGTGGGCACGGATCTGCTGGTGAGCCTGATTTCACCCGGTTTACAAGAGAGAGTAAAGATTGAGCATCTAAGGGAGGAAAATTGGCAAGACGAATTTCAGGAGGAGGGGGGCTATAGATTGAAGAGGGGAGCCACGGCTCAGTGGGGAATTTTCTATTTCTATTCTATTCTAATCTATTTCTATTTCTATTTGAGTCAAATGTCGTGTGATGTCACCTCATGAGATGTGGTCAGAGCAGTGCTTAATTTGTACCTGTTTTCTGAACCCGAAACTCTTAACTCACACATTTGGAGAGAACTGTCATGCCGTGTAAAATCACCTGCCAGAGAGTATCTGTTCGATCCCTAACAAGACTAGGACTAGCCAAACTTTGGCCCACCCCTCCAGCTCACCAGAATTCCAGAAAGGTTGTAACAAAAGTAACAAGAATTACATCCATCGCAGAGGACAAAGAAACACTGGCTAAAAAGGCACAAGGCTGGACAGTATTCAATGACTACAAAGCTCTCAAACCTCAAATGCATCTAAAAACAGGAGTCAAAATGAAGATGAAAGAAAAATTCCATAGGTTACGTCTGGGTATTCTACCAATCCTCCCGCACCTGCTGCCTTGGAAAAGGAGACCAGGAGAACAGACTTGCTGCCTCTGTGGAACAGGAAATGAGGACCTTGTGCACGTTATCTGTATCTGCCCTAGTCTAAAAGACATAAAATGCATTTAACTCTGCCCAATATTCAAACAGAGCAGTACCAGGACCTGTAGGCAGTCAGTAAAGCTATGCTTCAATCCTGCCAAAACTCAGTTAAACTACCAACTCACAAAGTTCTTTAATATAGTAGCAGAGAGACTCAAATGTGAGTCACAAAGCGAACAGTAAACATCAACATAGTATTTATCATGTAAACACAAATGCTAGGTCACTTTTTAATTGGCACATTCGATCAGTCCATTTGATTGGTTGGCTTGACCGTGCAGTCCATGTTTACATCCTGAAGCACAGGCACTTTAAACCTGAAATGATTTTTAAATCTCCAACTTGACATCAGAACTGAGAACTGGTTGCGGTCTTCCACTTACGTTGTATTATCAGCAAGTTCAACGTAAAATACTGTATACTTGGATATAATCTATAACTTCTTGTTTCAGTTTCATAATCCTTAATTCGGTTACCACTTGTTTGCAACCATAAAAAGTACAAAGTTTAAAACAATAATTTTAAAAAGGACAAAAACAATATTTACTAAGGGGAAAGCATTTAAAAGAAAAGTACAGATTGTAATGATAAAGTGACGTCTATGATAAATAAACAAACAAACAACAAAATTTAGAGGTATGAAGCTTAAAAAAGAAGTACAATTAATTTACATAAAAAATGAAAAAGATTACGCATACACTAGAATAGGAATTCTTATCAGTCGAGAGCTTGGCGTATCTTAATGCTTGCTTTTAAAAAGGTAGCTATGCACTTTGCAACATATACTGAGTCCAAGAGCTGTAGAAAAAGAAATGCAGGATAACATGACCTATAGCCAGTTGAGCGAAGGAGTGGGAGAATCCAGGATTTTCGTGGTAGTTTATAATATTTACAGAAGAAAATAATATGAATTGTTGATTGGGTGGATATTCCATCACATGGACAGTTCATAAGGATATTCGACCAATTTTGTGTTTTTGGAAAGGAGACTAAACGAAAAAATGTGTTAAAACGGAATCTTGTCAGGAGATATTTCTCGTAGTTGGACAAATAATACGTTAGATAAGGTTGGATACCTTTGACAGATTGGATTGCAGAAATTTGAGAGTTAGAAGGTTTTGCAATCTCAATTAGATTGCGAAGTTCTCTCAGGTGATCCAAACATATCTTTTTCAACTCTTTTCTCGAGATGTCCTCCACACTTGGTGGGTCGTCAAAGTAAGAGCTACGTCCAAGGTCGTTGAAGAAATTCTCCACGTAAGCTAACCAAGGAATCCTTCGCCAGTTGGTTAGAGCCATACAGTCCGTAATCAGGGAACGTGTTAAGTGACATTCTGGTTTTGTCCATATGCGTTGCCATAAGAGAATTGGTTGGGAACGTATGGTATCAGTAATGTATTCCATACCAAGCTCAATGTGGGAGGCATAGTTCGGGGTACTTTGTGGAAGAGCCAGCAAGTATTTGACAAACCCATTCTCTATTGTTTGTATTGGTTCTATTGGGCCATAACACCAAACACCCGCTCCATAGGTGGCCACACTATGGCATTTTGCGTAATAGATTTTGAGAAGTTCGGTGGGAGCAGGTTTGCCTAGTTTCCTAGAGAAAGAGACCAGGGCCTTTGTTGCTCGCTGGAAAAAAAGTTTTCTGCTGGCCGAGGCCTGTCGCCAGGTTAGGGAGTCGTCCACCAGGATGCCTAGGTATGGATAGGCAGAAGTTTTTTCCAGCCTTGTTTTTTCAACCAAGATTGGTTTAGGATTCTTGACCTTGGGACCGATGTACATAGTGAACGTCTTTTTTATGTTAATTTTAAGGCCAAGAGAGCCCATAAAGGAGCAGTATTTATTAAGTTGTTTTTGTAGTTGATTCAGTGTTCTAGCGTCTGCGTAGAGCAATGTTAGTGTAGGGCGATGGTTAATCTGGGGTAAGTCCTGGCTCCCTTCTAGCAGGGCCAGCTTAAGTCCATTGGTGTAAAGATTGAACAGGAAGGAAGCCAGTACACATCCCTGTCTTACCCCTTTTCCTATGGAAAAGGAAGGAGAAAGCTCTCCATTAACTCCAAATCTGACACATGCCGTGGCGTCAGAGTCGAGTTCTCGGAGGAAGACTATAAGGGCTGGGTCCACCCTAAGATCACTAAGAATAGCCCAGAGTTTAGGATGCAAGACACAGTCAAACGCTGCACTGAGATCAACATACACGAGAAAGATGTTACCTCCTTAGGCACCCACATACTTCCCAATCAAGAGGGCAAGATTCAGAGCCTGCTCCACAGTCCCAAGACCCTTCAGGAAACCGTATTGCAGGTTGGTCATGATGTTATTTGCTTGGGCCCATAGTTGTAATCGATCCAGAACCACCCGACCCGCAACTTTGCCCATGGAGTCCAGAAGGGAGATAGGCCTGTAGCAGGCAGGGTCATTACGGTCACCTTTTTTAAAGATAGGGAGCAAAATAGACGTTGACCAAGACTCAATCAGCCCGATTGATGTTGCTGCAGCCAGGACCTGGGTGAGGAGTGGTGACCAAAGTTCGAAATTGTGGAGAAAAAAGTCCAACGGAACACCATCAGGCCCGGGAGCTTTTCCGGATTTAGACGCCTTAAGAGCTTTAGCAACCTCTTCATGTTTAAACTGGATGTTGATCGGGGAGCTGTTCTTCCCCAACTTGTTTCCTCCACTCTGTTCTTCACCAATGGGATCCAAATGGGGGTTCCCGAAGATTTTGGAGAAATGAGAGACCCATTCATCTGCTGTGACTGCAACATCTAGGTGCTGTCCCTTCGATGTATCGGACAGAAAGGGGGATCTAATAACTTGCCAGAAGAGAGTGCTGTCTTTACTTTGGCAGCTGTCGTGCAGCTGTGCCCAGAGATTTTTCTTGATTTCTCTCCTGCGTTCCGCTCTGGCTATGTTATAGAGTTTCCTTAGACTGGAAATTTCCAAGGTGTCCCTCGTGGGTCTACGGAGGGCTTCCTTTAGATTCGAAAGGGCCTTGCGACAGTTTGCATTAAACCATCTCTCAGAAGTAGACTTTTTGTTCCTGTGCCTACCAGAAAGCTCTTCTCCAATTACCTTCAGAATATTCTGGAAGCTGGCCATAATTGTTTGGGGAGAGGAATCAGTTGATAGGCAATCAAGAACCCAAGGTCTAGTTTTTACAAGAACTCTCTCAGTAATTACAACTGGATCCACCTTGGCCCATTTAAACGTGTAGCCATTCAGCTTGTTCATGGTTAGAGAGCTTTGTGTTAGGTGGCTAGAGATAGTAGAATGCAAGGTAACATTTTTTGGCAAAACTGTTACACTAATAGGGAAATGGTCGCTACTGACATCAGTCCCTGTAGAGAAATTGGCCACTTGTCCCTTTAAGCTCTGGGAGGTCATAATATAATCAATAGTGGTTGAGGACCCCCTACCATGGAACGTTGGTGAAAAGTCTATTGGTGGTTCTACTAGGTCATTTGCAAAATCGAGCTCTAGGGAAAAAAAGGACTCGTTTAATTTATTACCGCAAATAGAATGTGCAAAATGGGACAAAGGACTACCGTGTTTATCCTGCAGGCCACAGTTTCCGTTTTTGTAGTTAGTGCATTGTGGAAGAATAAAATCACCGCCCCAGATTACATATACTGGGGGTGTCTGTAGTTCATTTTGCAAAGATTCTAAAAAAGTGGTAATTTTGCTTAGCAATTTATACAATCCGTTGTATCAGAATTATTATAATAATTGACCAGAATGTAAGTACTACTTAAAAATTTATTTGCAAGATTTGGAAAACTCGGGTGTTCTTTAGACTTGCATATAGATATAGGAGACAGAGTATTGGCAACATAAACTGCCAATCCTCCCTTTGGTCTATCCATGGTTCCCTGGCTTGCTGGGATATGAAACGTTTTATAGCCCATTAAATGATTTGGTATAATTGACCATGTCTCCTGAAGGCAAACTATCTGATGTTCAGTTACCGTGTCAAGCCACGGTTGCAACGACACTTTGGCACGCAAACCTGCAACGTTCCAATATAAGATTGAAAAGCTGAGATCTACGGTTTGGGAATGATCGGTTGGCTGAGACGAAATGCTCTTACCCATGTTATCCACCTCTCATTGGATAACATGGCTAAGAACTGGTCTGAGCAGGCGTTCGTTTTTGGCGATAGCGGGAACATTTCCATCGCTACGCCCGCCTTGATAATAGGAGATAGCCACGTTAGCGACTGCTTTCAGTCGCTAACAGCTTGCATGTCATTAGCGATAAATATAGCTGACATGCAAAGCGGGCCCTAAAACGCTCGCTATCGCCTAAAAGCTGTCGCTAACATCAGTTAACGACAGCTTGCTAATAGAGCGATAGAATTATCGCCGATTAGCGGCCGAAAACGGCCGCTAAACCGGTGATAATTGCCTATCACCCCCCTTGGTAATATGCCCCACGGTCTCTTTACTTTGTAGTGCCGCTAGGTATATAGTTAGAATAAGGATTTGTAAAGCCCAGTGTGAACATGCTGAGGACCCGTACATTGTTTAAGATCTGAGTGGACATGATCACAGGCAACTTATTTTCTTGTAAGACGGATATAAGTTTTGACAACCACTTGCTTAGTAAAGGATGACAATTTTAGATTGTGGCATCAGTAGGGCGTGGTAATCATTATGTGGTACATCGGGTTTTATGGATATCTATCGGGTTCAAGCTATGAGACCTTCAATAAAATGAAAAAGTGTGTTTTGCTTGCCCGTAGACACTGGCAAAATGATTAAAAAAAATAAAAAAATAAAAATGGACGCCCGCCCAAACAAAAGAAGAATGCAATAGCAAAGCAACATAGGATCTCCAATTGATTACAGAGTTGCACCAAAAAAGCACCTTAAAATGTAATTAAAAAACTTTGGTCATTGCAGAGTGAAAGTCACAAGAATATTTTGAAAAGGTTTTACAAGCAGGATTACTTATGTGATCTAAAAAGCTAATCTAAAAGTAAACTGGTACAGATTGGATATGGATATATAAACCAAGCACATGTGAATTGGGTTCAGGGAATCCTTCTGTCAGTTGGAAATTGTTTATTTAGAAAATAAAATAAAAGTTCAACCCAAGCTTTATATTGTACCATAATTCCTTCATGTGCTTCTTCAACGGTGTTGATATTAATCCCATCCGTTTCCTCGTCACGTGACAGGCCAGAGCCCTTTTCCAGAGGCAGCTGCCATTTGATAGACAGCTAGTGCAGCCGACTGCAAAAAACAGCAATCCCACTCACTTTATCAGGTGCGTCCCTTCATCACGTGCTGTCCTCGGCACCTGTTTTTCTGCAAGCCAAGAAGACCCTTGCTTATGGTTTTGCGGGAAACATAATATTTCAATGTTGTCTACCGTGGTTTCAGTGCATAAAGACTACAGGCTTAATGTACTGACATTGGATCATATCATAAATCCAATTTTTTCTACAGCGGCACAAGATTATTCTTGCAGTGCGGCAGATGTACAGACCCATCACCGCACAGAAGAGACATTTCTGTAGAATTCGCACATTCCCTGCGCCTTTAATTGCAATGAGTCAAGGATTTATTTTGTGAATCTCTCCAAATGGCTCTGGATGGGCAGCAGGTCTCCAGCCTTCCATTCACCGAAACACATTCTGCTTTGTATTTCTGCATATTAAAGAGACAGCGGTTCATGTTGACAATGTACAGGATACTCAATATTGTTGGTGCACAATGGCAGTTACTGTCATTATGCACCAACAATGTTAAATATCCTGTACATTGTCAACATGAACCGCTGTCTCTTTAATATGCGTTAATTCCCCTCGTTCCTTGTGAGTGGGGTTGCCCTTGTGTTGTATACACAACGCTTTGTATTTCTGCAGCACCCTCTCTCTTAAAGAGACAGAGACTGCAATAAAAGAGACAGGCTGCAATAAAAATGCCATTATGTGTAGGGCTCACTACCATGAAGTGGAAGCTGTCCTCCATGCACAGCTTCCAGTTAGTGAATGCAATACCACTCATTTGAGGAATCAGCTTGTCTAAATTGTTCACTGTTATAAGGTAAATTGTACATATGACCGCAGGTAGCCAGGAGGTATTTTCATGTAGAGGTTTATTAGTTGCTTCAGTAGATATAAGTTATAAATCAAGTTAAGTTCAATTGAGGTCCAAAGAGAATCCCACCAGGAGCTAGATGGTTGTTGCTCAGCCTACACCCTTCAACTGCCATTCCAGCACACGACGTCGCTGCGGGTGTTGGTCAGGACGAGGGTCGTGGATGGACGCCGGCCGTTTTTGACTACAACGGCCTGCTGGGATACAGTGCCCACACCCTCCTCCATAGGACTTACAGGACCTCTAGTCCAACACCATTGATACATCCAATTCAGCACATGGACTAAATTAGTCTTTTCAGAAAGGTGGTACTCCTCCATCATACCTCTGAAGATTTATCAAGAGCTCTGCATTACTTTTGCTCGCTAGCATTTCATACAACAAAATTAATAGCGTCAGGAAGAACCAAAATCATAGGATATACTGTAGCTGGCAAGGAGATCCAAAGACCACGCTTCTGTACTTCTCCAACGCATGCGACGTCCGATTATCTTAAAGCCCTGAAGAAGTCCCAGGTTGGGACGAAACGCGTCGGCTGTTTATGTTTGACTAAATGTTTTGAAAATAAAGGATTTGAAGAAGAACTCCAACATCTCCAAGATATATTATTATCATTACACTTGTTACAATATTTGTGGTGCACCTTTGCGGTTGTTTGTATTATAAAAATTCCCCAGGGAAAAGGCACAGTGATGATGGGTGCCATTCAGTGTGCACACAGTCCCCTTGTTTGAACTTAAGGGTTCATATATTGCATGGGGGATAGATAGTCAGGTGCTTAGTCTAGTAAGGGTCCATCATCTTTGTAGTTTCTGCCATTCCTCACATACCAACAAGCACACTCACATTCCAATCACACTGTCATCAGGCATTCCAACATTCCACGCAGACATCACATTCATTCTGGCTGAGCAACTAAGAAGAGGATGCACTAGGGAGAATTAAGTCACAACATTCACCATTCCAATTGTAGTCACAAAATATTGAACTATGTAATTGCGTATCATGGGAAGGTACGTAGCTCCTTCAAGGAATAACAGTGCGTGCATAGTAACTTAGGGTTTTTGTGGTTGCAAAACTCTTAGCGCAGATATCCCATAGCCAGGCACACTACTCACTAAATGACACTGAAAAAAGCATGCAAAGTAAAAGACCACACATGAATGACTGAGACCACAACAGTTTAGTTTGGAGAAAGTTATGATGCAGGTTTATATGGTACAGTAACAGGTTGAATAAGTGGTGATCCAAGGGCAGCCAGTGATGATGTGACCTAAGTTGGCTGCCTGCCTGATTAGCCAGTGAGGACCAGGAACACACACATCTGGTGCTAAACCTTTGGGGGTTCACCCCACATTTGTACCCCATAGTCCACGAAAAGAACTCGAGCCCAGAGGTGGAGCATTACCAAGCAAGCCCCCAGTTGCTCAGGCTTAGAACTGCCCTTGGGATGACAGGGCGCCCGCCACTTTCATCACGGGGTCCTGCCATAAGGACTGCCGGGATATTGGCCTGAAGCCCCTATGGGCTTTTTCTTATGGTTGCTTTTCGCACCAAAGTTCTTTGGATCGCCCTGTAAGTCCGCCAAGCCTCGGGGGTGGGATTCGCCAAGCACCTCTTCTAGCCATGGGCTCAGTAGAATTTTACTGCTGTGTACAGTGAGCATAACTCATGTTGCATTTGTGCACATCGAATAAAGTTGTGACTGGCATCTGTACCTTCAGAACAGATCCCCTGCACACCATGTTATTGACCATCTTCATGAAATGTCAGACTATTCGCCATGATAGTTGATCTTGATGGTGACCTCAACTAATGATCAGACTGTGGATTGTTCATTCAGTGGCGGCATACTAATCTGTCTGTGCTGGCAGCACAGATCATCCCTGTGAGACCTTTTTAATTGTTGTGCAGACTGACTCGCAGCCATTGGACAGGGGTGAAGTGCCTGACCTGACAGAAAGATTATTTGTGTTAAACTATTCCTTCATTTACGCTGCTGACCCTTCATGCTCTGGATGTGAGCTAGAATGGGGTGGCTACTTGTGGTGAAATGCCCTTGTTATTTCACTGCCCTTAGAGGCTTTGAATTATTAAAGAAAAATCAGGGAGCAAAAGTAACTATATTTGAGTCATCGGACAAATTGAATCCAGCCTAGTCACAGATCATACATGTTCTTGTTGTACGCTGCAATCGCCATCCATGTAGTATTATACATTATAGTTGGATGTCGCTAAGAATAAGTCTCCAATCAACATGTCGAGCTTCATTGTTCACTACCAATCAAAGAGAACTCCCAACTGCCCGCAGGTAATTGTCGGCCCATAGTAATTAATACATTAAAAAGACATTGAAAACATAGATTAATTGATTTGCTCAAAGTCATAGGATTTTGCACCAATGCTATGGTCAAAACTGGAGCTGCATTTACCACGTCAACTACTATACTGTTAGTAGAATGGAAATAGCAGAATATTAATTGAATTGCCAAATATACAATGGACTCTGTGAGGATCAGTCCTTCGAACAAAGAATCACTGGCATCAAGGGCAACCAACTGAGCTACCAGGCGCATGACGATCATGATGGCAGCATTTCTAGTTATCCATGCTCCAACAACTCCACATGTAGCACAATGTAAACATCGGCCCTCGGAATGATAATAACCCATCTGAATGGGGTTGGGGGTTGCAGGGTGACATAAATGGGACAGGATGGAAAATGCCCAACATATAACAAGCCTTCCCCCAGCAAAACTTTCAACTGATAAACTTTTCAGCTGTTATTTGCCATGGAGACATTGACTTCCCTGGGCCCTGAAGCCCTACCCAAATAAACTCACATATTACGACTGGGTTAACTTCCCGCCACTGCGCCATTTTGGAACCCTTGCGGTAACCTTGCGAGTGCCCGGCAAGATTGCAAGGAATAAGACCTCCTCAGCATCAGTTCTTGAGACTTGCTCTTATGTCCTTCATTTACAAATGTTAAGACGGCTGAGTGGTCAAAGCACCAATGTTAGAGATTCCCAATGGGGTAGCAGAGTGCGAGGCTCATAAATATTAATGAGCCACTTGCTATTTTCGACCCCATTGGGAATGGCTGGCCCTCCCAGGGATGGTGGCCTGCTGGACTCAGCAGACCTCCATGTCTGGGACTGCTTTTCAATAAAGCAGGTTTCTTTTTTTAATGCAGCCGTTTTCCTTAAAGGAAAACGGGATGCATTTGAAAAAAATATAAAAAATGAAACGTTTTTGTTTCATTTCCTAAGGGCAGGCAGTGGTCCCTGGGAGTACTGCCTACCCTTAAAACATTTTTTCACATGCATTCCCAAAGGGAAAGGGGTCCCCTGGGGATCCCTTCCCGTTTGTGAATGCTTTACCACCTACTTGAAGTAGGTGGTAAATTGTGACTGTTTTGCAACCGCAATTGCAGTCGCAAAACAATCATACATAGGGCTCAGACTCGCTATCAGGAAGGGACGCCCTTGAAACACCCCTTCCTAATAGCGAGTCGCAAATCTTAATTAGTGAGTCACTAATAAATTGCGACTCACTAATTAGGGTTTGTACATGGCCCTTAGGTGTTTTTGCATACGCAAACCCGTTTGCACACTCAAAAATACTTTGTACATCTGGCCCAAAGTGACAACATCCTGGAAAAAGCAAACACTCATGAGGAATACAAGATTAATTAAAGCATGTGAAATGTAAGAAGGAACAAATTGGTTACCTTAACTATTTTGCACTCATTATTCAGAAATCAGTGAGTGTTTTTGCATGAAAAGTTAAAGACATGACTACAGGGCCAGAAGGGACCTGTTTCAATGTCCATTACTTATATCCTTACAACACGTAAGCAGTATGGTTTAAAAAGACCACATCCCTGAACACGGAGTGGCGGTACACAGGTACACATTTTGTTTACCAATCCACACATCAAGCAGGTATTTCAGTACCTCCAGGAATGGTCCCCCTCCCCACCAGGGGAAAATAGTGCTGTTCAGAGAAAGACATTAAAACAAAAGTAGCGCTTCACTGGCAAACTCTGTAAAGTGGCACTGATGTGCTTTGGGTTTGAATAAAATCAATCTTGTCCGTTTTCGACCCACTCTGTCTTGCTTTAGTTATTTTTCAATTTCAACCTTTTATTTCTCTCCCTCCTGAGGGAGCACATTTGAAGTGAAAAATGTCTGATACAGACAACCTTTCCAACAAGTGTGTTTTTTTTTTGGAGTGGGGGGGTGATAAAGGAAAGATAGAGTAATGGCTACAAGGCCTAAGGAAGGGGGCCCCACACCTACAGCTTGCTCTAGTGCTTAGAGGCCCAGGGAAAGGGAGACCCCTCCCCTGGGCCTCCAAGCAGTAAAGAAGTATTTTGTAAAACACTGCCCTACAGTGACAGTTCTACATACATTTTAAATGCACCTTCCCATAATGAACAGGTGAAACAAAAGTAAACAAGCGCTAGTTGATCTGGCTGCTCCCTCCTCCCCTCACCCACCTCTCCTTACCTGTGTCTGGCTGGTCCTGCAAAAAATGGGGCCATCTGCCACCTAACAACAAAATGCAGAAAGGGCGCCTAAAATGGCCGGTACTTAACAGAGGTGTTGCGTTGCCCCTGACACTGTGGGCACACATAATTGCTGGCCCAGCTGCTGTGCCTTCCCTACCTTGTTTGTCCCTTCCCCCCACCCCGGCACCCCCAGGAATGCCATCACACCCTGACAGCAAGGTCAAGACACCTCGCATTTGTAATTTGATTGTGTGGGGCAGGGGGCCCTAGGGGCTAACTGTGAAAGCGTGGCATTTCACAGTGAAGACGGGGCCCCCTGTGTTTTAGCTGAGCATGAGGCCCTGAGCAGCTGCCCACACTGCCCATGCCTATCGCCGGCCCTGATCTAACCTATCATTCAAAGAACTCCCTTCGGGTAGACAGGTGGTGAATGAGTCTAAGTTGCCCAGGTTCCTTTTCGGGGACCATTACCAGTGGGGAAACTACAAAGTCCCTTAGTGGTGGACTTTTTAAAGGTCCCGCCTCACGGTTTGCTTCCCGTTCCTTAGCACCTTCTTTCTCGCCACCTTGATATTTTCTGCCATAGATTTGAGGTTCTTCCTTAGCTTCTTTTCCACCGGCCCCTCAGCCATGCGAAAACCGAAACTAAAACCTTCCTCTAACAATTGTAGTGATTCAGTACATTTACTAAGTATTGGTAGTTTATGGGTGTAGGCGCCAGTCCTCCCCCTCCTGCGTTCCCTTCTTGTGACCTGGAGCTACTTCTTGAAGGGGGCCTTACTCTCTTTGTTCCCTTTCTTCCTTCTACAATCCTGGCTGAGTGTCTCCCCCCACAGGCTGCAGGAATGCCTGGTCGCCTCTTGTCACCACTTGTCCCCACGCCCCTCCCACTGTGATTGGGCCCTTTAAAGCCCGCCCCAGTCTCCAAGTGACCAGTTGCTCCCTTCCTCCTTTGGCTGACTTTTTCCCACCCTTTGCGCTCTCTGCCCCCTCTGATTGTCGATTCACGGGGCGGGCGGCCACCATCTCCCCTCAGGGGCGGCTCTAGGCTCATGGCGTCCCTGGGCAAGGAACGTAGGTAGGGGGCCCCTGAAGAGGGGGTCCGGGTGGGGCGGAGCGCGGAGTCCAGGGAAGGGGAGGGGTCAGGGTGTTTGGAGGTGGAATAGAGCCGGAGGCCGCCAAATCCCTGCCAGGGGCCACCACACAAATATGTATCCATCATCAGAGGATTATTATATTAAGGATATATATTGGCGTGGTGGCCCCTGGGGTTTGGTGCCCTGCTTGCACATGCCTAGGGCCGCCCCTGCTCCCCTAGGTTGGCTATGGGGGGAGCAAGCCTTGAGGTGCAGCCATAGCTATTCACCACAGTGTGTGGAGCAATAAGGATGGGGAAAAAACCACGCCTGAGTTCAGCATCCCCTAATTTAAACAGGACAGTCCAAAATACGGTGGCAAATTCAGTCACAACCTCTCGCCTGAAACCTTTGAAGAATTGCTGCCTGACTGCCGTCCTACAAAAGGCACCGCTGCTGCCTCGGCAAATGACCCACCCTCACCGCCTCTACTCCTCACATCCTCGGATCACTCACCACGGTTCACCCAAACCATTTCATGCGCTTCATGAGAAGGCACGTAGCTCCTTCTTCGAACTGCAAGAAATTACAGTCTGCGCAGTCAGGGTGGCAATCCCATTTGCGGCTTGAAATGTTCTTTTTTTTACATAGCAAGTGTAGGTTTTTGCGATTGCAAAACTCTTTGATGCATCAGACCCAAAAACTTGTTGATGAAAGAAGACAAACAATGGTCCTCCATAATAGGAAACGAGCTGACTTATTCATAAGTAATATGACAAGTGATATGATGAAAGCTGAACGCGCTATGATATGGAAATGGAAAACTTTGAAACTTAAATACAAGTATGTAAGTTTGAACTAAGTAAGAACCAACTAGGATTCTGTTCCCAGAGAGTCATTTTTGGGTACTCCAACTACTATGTAAAATAAAAAAATAATTCGCTAACCATGGGACGTTTGCATAGTTTGACATGGAGATCTGCCAAACAAAGTATCTGTACATTGGCTTAATAATGTATGTTCCTGTTGCAATACAGTTTTTCATGAATACAAACTCAATACAAAACACACAGAAACTGATAAATGCACAAGTAAAGCCATAAGCCCTCAACAATGCTGTAAACAGTTCGCTTTTCTACAGTTTATTGCACATCCAAGGTTCAGAAAAAAACATGCACGTTTGCACCCAATTCAGCACTGCAGCGAGGTCTTAATCTATAAAGCATGGGGCCATTATTAAATAGGATGAAAAGCACGCACAGCCACCAGAACTAAGTCTAATCACACGAGGGATTTCACAGTTGGTTAAATTGCAGCACATGGACTTGTGTTGGGTTCTATGTCGTCTCTTACGGTTTCCAGTTAATCTGAAATACTTCATCCAGACAATACAATTGATAGTACTGACCATCCACCCTCTTGAAGAGACGCTCCCTACACAGTGAATTCATCTGTTTTTTTTCTTTTCCGCTGTGCTTCGTCTACACTTTCTGCCTGTAGCCAACACCTCAGGTTGTGTTGGTGCCTGTTGTAAATTATTGTATTGTGAAAATCTTCTCAAAAAAGCAACGAGAGACAAAAGGAAGGGTGAATTTAAAAATAGGTTTCCTGTTAAAGTGAGCTCAATTTTAACTCAAACATTAAACAAATCTCAGTTCCAAAAGAGACTAGCTCCTCTGCAGAATTTTTTGCAACCAGAATTGAACTGCGTTAAACTTATCGCCGCGTTAGCGGCAGAAAACTGCTGCTAAAGCGGCGATAATGGGCTTGATAATATGCCGCAGAGAATTCCCATAGAAGCCCAGGTTCACACCAGAACATGGGCTACTATGGGAATTCACAAAGGCATATTATCAAGGCCGTTATCGCCACTTTAGCGGCAGTTTTCTGCTGTTAAAGAGGCGATAACTTTAACGCAGTTGCTTGATAATATGTCCCTTCAATTTTCAGCTGAAACATGACTTAATCCACCACGAAATGTACACGATCAACTGATTTTGGTGCCAAATTTAATAATTGGTGACAATTAGGACACAACTGATAGGATATGAAGGATACTTCCGATGTTAATGGTAAATGCTGACATCCGAAATATTTAATAATATATACCTATTTATCAAAATATTGCATCTTTAAGAACAATGCCGCACTCTTCAAGCACACCTAAATGAAAGATAATGCCAAGACAGTGGAGACAGAGAAGAAGCCTAAATGGTGTCTAAAATCACACCACTAACCAAACAATCAGCTTATTCATCAGTTACCCCTTGTCCGTTGGTTTGCAGATTCCTGGCCAGGTATGGTTACTTTTTTTCTGGATTTTTGATATTCTGGTTTTCCAAATCCGGAGTGTCTAAAGCAGTTTTCAAACTCACAATTTTCACAAAGTCCACCGTCCATTACAAAAAACATTTCTATTTAGGTTCATTATATGTAAATGTATATTGTGTGAATATTGAAAACATCTGACTTGGATCTGAACCTCACGTTATAAATTACGCAGCAGTTTGTAGTATGTAGAAATGAATGATGTCTCACTATTTGGTAATGAGTGACTCTAAATAGGTAGGCAAGTCTGGCATTTGTACTAGGTGGAGCTGGGACTCTAATTGTGCTCTTTCACCATTATGTGTTGAATGGGTAATTTACTTTGAACACATATTTTCATGCCAGCTGTTTCTGCACAAGTATGTCATTTTTATTTTAGTCATTTTCAGAAATGATCATTTTAGGAAGATTCTCCTATGGGCATCAACTTGCTCACCCATTGCCTTTTGCGCCATCTTGTAATCCTCAATATTTGGTGTTTTGATTTTAACCTTCAAATAAAGTGCACTTTGGGATGACTTCCCCTGCTGATGTTTGGCCTCATAAGCACTTAGAAATTGAACATATTCTATATGGTGGTAAGACATTCAAATCCTAATTAATTAAATAAAGGCTTGCATATTTTTCTGAAAGCAAATTCCAATTATGACTTAGGAAAATCTACAAGTGTGTCCTATATGCCAGAGGTGAGGATGCATTGGAAACTGGGGTGAAGAGTTGCTCAAGTAGTAGAAGCAGGTGACCGTGCAACTAGCTTGAAACTGTCAGCATGTCAGAATTATGCTTGTATTCATACACATTTTGCATTGTAATACACTATCTAAATATTCACATGCATCTAGTCTTAGAAAAGAATGAATAAGAGTGTTGGAAAGGCACAGGGCTCCTCCATATTTCAAAGCCATGTAGAGGGATGGATATCTCCAACTGGAAAAATATTCTTCAACTGGAAGAAAATGAAGTTAAGTTACTTGGTACATTAGAAGAACCCCTGCCCAGTCAAATAAATCACTATTGTAAATCAGAAATTTTATTTTTAAGTACTTTGCAAAAACATTGTATTTGTAAAATTACTGTTTTGATAGAGAATTACTCTTAAGGGCCGTGATTGTGAGTGAGGTGGGAAAAGGTCACCTGTATAATTAATGCTCCTAGTCGTTCTCTGGAAATGAGGAATTACTTGTGAAATTAGTGTTTTCCACACCTAATTTTGCAAGTATTAGAATTTACTGTATGCTTCTCAGTGCATTTCACAAAGCTTCACCCATCAAAAATTATAAGGGCAAAATTGCAAGGTACACTATTTATCACAAGTCTCAGAATGTCAGCTTCTATGCATACTACGGTTTGCGAAGATATCAGACTTCATATTCCACTAGGAATGTGGCCCTTAGGGCATGATTTAGAGTTTGGTGAACAGGATATCGTGCAACGAATGTGGTGATGTACCAGAAGAGTAGGGTCTGCAATCCTATGATCACCCCAGATTTTTGCTTTTTGCTTCACTGGTTTACGACTTCCCTGGCTGTGGGCCTGCTAATCAGACCCACAGCCTAGCTGTTCTCACACTAAATTGACACGTGTACCTTAGGTGCATTTACCAATTGGTACTGGGCCACCTTATCAGACCCTGTAACTCAGGGCATAGGTGTACCCAGGGCCTACAAGGGGCTGCAGCATGTATTATGCCACCCCTGGCTGGCCATCTAAATCTGACACAACTGGCTGCACGACAGCTAGGGCAAGGTGGTGTAATCACCCTTTGCTTTAGATATAGTATACCTATATCTAACCCTAAAATGGACACATAGATTCCTATCAGTCACTCCTATGTCAGGCCTTAGCAATCCTGAAGGCAGAGTTCTTGGAATCATGTGAGATGGTGCTCTGGCTTGAGCTGAGCCCGTTTGCAACTTGCGGAACCAAGTCCTAATAGCTGTTCCATGATAACGCATACCATATACTCTTAAGTGCATTATAATCCTCGCGGTTATATGCCAACTCTGGTATCGCTTTATCAAAACATGTCGAGTAAGGTGTCATACGAATTGGAATACTAACCCCTCACCAATTCTGGCGACGGGGTTAGCATTCCATCCTTCTAGAGGGACACAACATGTATGTAACTGTGAACCCCGGTTAAAGTTAACTCGAGCCTCAGCATCACAAAATGGATGCTGCCACCACAGACACAAGTCTGACCTCCTGCTGCTGGGAGTCCTTCCAGCGAGGAGAGCTTGGACAAAGGGTTTCCTGTCAGGGGCGGTGCTAGCACCATCCCAGACAGGGTTTTGTGTATCCTGGGTAGGCAGGGCTTTAGAGGAAGGTGACTGCAAGTGGCACCCCGGTGCTCACTATGCATGGGCCAGCTACAACCAGTTCCAGGGGCACACCAGCCCCTGAGCTGGGGAAAGTCCGGCATGGGAGAGGGGTGTAATCACCCCCCTTCCTGGTCCCACCCATGGGCAGGACCTAGTCGCGTGCCAGCCCCGTTCCTTAGTATAAAGATAGGAGTGGGCCCCCTTCCAAATTAGATCATCTTTGAATCCTGAAACTACTTTCTACGAAAGGAACTCAAGACTTCTTCCTAAGATTTCTCCCTTGTGACTAAGGAGTAGTCACCCTGCATCTGCGGGCACCACCTAAGAACACTGCAGTTTGCTGCACGTCCTTCCTCCGGAATCCGACTGACCAGCACGACGAGACCCGGCTTCCTTGGCACCTCTGACCTCTACCTACATCATCAGCCCAGCTGAGATCCGTGGGTGTGACAAGACCGCGAGGGACCGGCCATCTTCAGAACTGCACGACACTTATCCAGCACAACCGCCGAGGGATCCTCGAGTGAGTGCTTTGGGGTTCAAGAAGCCCTAACCCTGAGCAGCTCCAGCACCGAAGTCCAGCCCCCCAGCATCCACGAGATCTGCGTGGGACCCTTCTGCTCTTTTCTGCTCACCGCGTTGTCCGGCTACTTGCCTGCTGGCTTGTGGCCCTCTTGACGACGCACCACGACGACAACACCGCTGGTCTGGCTGCTCCAGACTGGCCCTTGCTCCCCTCCAACAGAGGAGCGCCCCGGACCCTCCTGGTCTTCTCCAGACGCCATCTTGAGTCCACCGCGTGGGCTTGCATTTGCCAAGACTTGTTGCCCCAATCCTGGGTCCAGCGACGTCGACAGCAGATACCTTCGTGGGACAGCTCGCACCTCCATCCTGGTTACCGACAACGCCTCCTGGTCCGAGAGACTGCAGAGCCCAGCATCGCCCACTCACCTGGTCGAGGTGACTCCATCCGGTGCCATCCTGGTGCCCATCTAATCACTGGCTAGTGATTCAGAACTTGGTCCCCTCTGCTTACAGGTACTCTCCATCATCGATCCAGGCTTGGATCCCTCCGAATCTCTTCACTGGTCGCCTGCCAGCAACTTCTTCTTTCAGGCTCCATAGACTGCAACGAGGATTCCCGACGTCTTTTCAGACCTATGCAGCTGCAGCCCCTTGGCTAGGTAACCTGAGCATTTCGGTGCTCCAGCATAGCCTAACTATCCAAAGGCCCAGATCCTTTTTCGTTTCAGCTCTACCTAGTCGGATTCGTCCGATAACACTAACTTTACGAAATCTAGCATCCATAGACTTTGTCCCGCATCCCCCGTGAGAGTGCACACTCTGCACCCGATCCCCCTAGGCCTCCTGCTAGTAATCTGAAGGTTCAGTAGTCCAGTCCTAGCGATCCTAAAGTCTAATAGAGTAGTACTTACCTGCTAGTAATTTCGCATTCCACTTTTAGAGTATATGGTTTTTCGTGCCCCTCGGGCATTTGTGTAAATTGTGCGACTTTGAGTATTTTCATAAGAGTTTTGTATTGTGCTTAGCACCCTGTCCTCATAAAGAGTCCAGGGTTGTTGTGTTCTAAATAAATATCCTTTTATTTTCATAACAACTTGTGTGGTGTCCTTTTACTTGGTGTTCAAGGGGTATATGTGATGGTATAACAGCTGGCTTAACACGCCCTCTAGAGTCTAGCCTAAAGACTCCTCTTGTCAATGCTACTAGGATAGCTGGTCTATGGTTGACTTACAACCAATCATCAATAAGGGTTGTTTGGACTGATACATAGTGATCAGTAGAATAGTGAGCACTGCATATCAGGCCAACTTCTCACATACCCTGTTCCCCAAACTCACAGTTTTCCTGTTCTATTTATAGTATTGTAGACTGTCATGTTTCTGACACTGGTGCCCCCATTGCCTCTGCCATCAGAACCCTATAACAGCCTAACTCTGCCGTATTATGAGCCGACCATCTGATGTACGTTTGTTCTCAAAAGTGTCCTCCACAGACCAGGGGAAATGTCTAAGAGACAAAACAAGCTCCCAATTTGGGAGTTGTGACTTTGGTGAGAGGCCTCCTGAAAAATGGCAGGCGCTGACCAAACTTTCAGTGCCTTCAGAGGAACTGCAATGAAATGGCTCCTCTGTGGGCACAGAGACAGTGGATTCTCTTATGTCACTGAAGTCTCTGCAGGGCTGACAGAGATTTCAAAATATGGTGGCAGTTGCATCACCAGGGTAGGGTCCTTAGGTCCAGATTTGGCGTTTTGTAGATGTGATACACCATCACAAATGTGGCGGAGGTCTGGTTGGCTGCCTAACAAGTGCATTAGAGCTAATTGAACCCGTAATTTGGCATAGGGGATATCTGTCATGTGTTCATTTAATATTCTGTCCTCCAAACTCTAAACAAGGCCATTAGTCTTTGTGGTATTTAACTTTTATTTATCTTCAAAGATCTCCTGGTGGAGCATGGGGATAATCAAGTTGACAGAAACACAGTTTAAGGGGCGCGGCCAACTGCCAACTAAGATGGCTGCACTCTAAACAAGCTTCTTTGGCCGTCAGAGGTTAACACCTAAATATCTGTCACCATCCACCCAGGACTGCATCTCACCCACCCCAGATCACTGGGAGGTGCAGCAGGGTGCACAAGAGAGACACGTAAATGCTCCAGAACAGTCAGAGGCGAGATCCGAGAGCCTGCGACTGCCACATGGCCTCAATGCAAAATGCCGGCACCCGCGATTAGATCTCCAGACTAAGCAAGTCCATGCAGGGACACCTGTAGAGGCATGAAGTGGTGTCTCCCCCAGCAGCAGTCCTGTCCGCGGTTGGGAGATCGCCCGGCAGGCATGCATAGGGAGGCCCACGCTGGCTTTCCTCCAGATCGGGAAGGTGTGGCGGTCCAGCTAGGGGTGGCCGGGAGTTAGCTGCATTGAGCAGCCGAGCCCACAACCCGCTGAGGCAGTTATAAGCGGGACCTCTTCTGACTATTGAGGCCTGGTGGCACTGAAGCCACTAGGATCGAGAGGCGAATGCCACGCGCAAGCTGAACAACCAGCTGGCTTCCACTCAGTTTGATCTCACCATCAGAGAGAGGGGGACAGAGCCCAGAAAGGCTGGAAGAAGCCGGCCTGGGTAAAGAGGCCTAAGCATTGTTGGCGTTAACATATGTGGAGACACTGGGGAACGCAGAGCGAAAAATCCAGGGAGACAGTGTGTTGCTGTGCCTACTTCTCGGGCGGGGGACAGTTGGGGGACCCCCTGCTGAATTGCACGAGCTGGGCCCATCCGGGCCGAATTTAAGTGCGGAGCACCGGTAAGGACAGCGTTACTGTGAGAGCACCTGGCAGCTGCCTGGTGGACGTAATCCAAAATACCCTGTGTGGGTCCCCTCACCCTCATACCGGCAGCTGCATTGTGGCGGTCAATGTGCCCAAAACGCACAGCAGGCAAAACGTGAGTCGTGTGGGAGAGCCGAGACTGCTTTTGAGAGGCCAGAGACTGAATTTCCTTATGTGACATTGTGCCACACCTGTGCTGGGATCCTGAGCACCTGGGGCCTGGGTGACGAGGGCTGGGTCTGCTTTGGGATTCATCACCTGTGAAGGGAGAGGACCCAGTGGAGTCTTGAGGGGACTGAGCTGTGGGAGCTCTGCCTGGAGAATCTGAGGCCCAGACCTTGGCACCTCAGATATTAACTGTAGTGTCCAGGCAGATATGGTTCAGCCCAAGGGCTCCCACCCAGGTCAATCCAACCAGATAGAAAAGTACATAGGTACTATGGGACCAGAAGGGGAGCCTGGACATGCCACAAAAGACCCCGTCGGGGTGAATGATGTGGACCCTACACAGGAGCCATCTCTGAGAGACATCGCAATATGGCAGACAAAGTATCTACAGCTGAAACACACATTGGGACCCTGCAATCAAAGACTAAATGCCTCGAGGAACAGGTGGCCAAGCTCACAAAACAAAACGCGGACACAATGGCCCGACTGGGCGAACAAGAGGGCAGAGCCAGGCACAAAAATATTCACGAGGTGGGATTCCCTGAAGGAGCTGACGGGCAATCCGCAGATCTTTTTCTCAAAGACCTCATTCTTAATACCTTCTGGCCAAAGAGAGTGTCTAACTATTTCTCCATTGAACGGGTACACCAAGCACTGGGGCCCCACCACACCCAGGGGCTCCGCCCGTACACTCCAAGCTCACATATTTAACTACAGAGACTGTGATGCAATCCTGCAGGTGGCTAGCTCACATGGGGATTTGCAAAATGAAAGCTCCGCTATCTGTTTTTTTCCATACTTCACCCTCCAGGTGCAGTGGTGGACCTTCTAGTCAGTCAAAAAAGCCCTGAAGAAATAAAATGTCAAGTACATGACGCTGTACCCGGCCAAGCTCAGTGTTGGCAAGTCATTCTACTTCGCAATGCCGGAGGAGGCATGAAACTGGCTGCAGGGCTGAAGAGTGGCAGAGCATGGGAGAAACCGAAGAAGCGCGACCACTCCAAGAAACAAACACCTTGGGTTACGGAGCCCTAGGACCACTGCCGGCCCATTGGACCAAGGGACTATCTCAGATGCAGGGGTAACATTCACTGAGTCAGCACAGAACCAGTATTTTCATTTCTGTGGGTGGGAGAGACACGAGGGGAGTGGTTTCATGCGGATGCAAGGACATAGGCCTGGGGACTTATAACTGATCCTTTGTGACCTCACTGGGAAGCTAGACCTTGATGTCTTTTTTATGTTTGGGGTGTACAAACCGTAAACTATCATTATCTGCCTGGTTTTCGGTGGCAACAGAAGCACCTTCTAGTTGTGAAATGCACAAGTTGGGGCAGCAGGCACTTTGCAGGCTAGAGAAGTGAGAGGTTTGCCACTTACTATGCAGGGGTGCAGGGAGGGGGGAGTGTATGGGACTGTTAGATTTTGTTGTAATGTTGAACTGTGTTGCTCACCAATGTAAAATGTTTCGCGTAGCGAGGGCACATGCAGTGCTTGCAGCGTGGTGGTAAAGGGTGGCCCAGGGCCTTTGCAAACACTTATTAGGAAGCTGCAACATAATCACATGGCATATGGGCGCGGAACGTCAACAGGCTAGATAACTAAATCTAACGTACCCTAGTCTTGCAATAAATTAAACACCACTTCCCTGACATTATCCTGATGCAAGAGACACACCTTAAAGTAAATCACTATATTGCCCTAGACCAGTTTGGGTAGAAACTCCTGGCCCACTCAGGGTACTCCATAGACTCCCTTGGAGTGGGCATCCTGGTTAAGAATTTGTTGTTCTTCACAGTGACTAAGGAGTAGTTCGATGACCTGGGATGCTACGCAGCCCTGATGGGCACCTGGAATGCTTGATTCTTTAATTTATGCTCCCTATATATCCCACCTAAACTTCATAATATAGTCCTCCCAAAGCCTTGTGCCCTTCTCTTGGAATTGCTCACTGGGACATACCTATTAGAGGGGATAGGAACGCAGTGATGGAACCTGACTTGGACAGACAGGGGCAGAGAGAGGGCTCTCAGATGTGGTGGCTCTCTGGTCCTTTAAGCCTGCAATGGGTATGGTAGAATTATGGAGAACCCACAATCCTCACTTGAAACAGAACACATATTACTTAGCCCTCCACGGTTCTTTCTCATGCAGTGATTACTTCTTTACACACCATACCCAGTTCGGGAACTTTGAAGGCCCTGTACACTTGGTGCAAGGAATATAGGTCTCTCACAATAAGGAGCTACAGAGGGAAAAATTGATCAGGTCGCCCTCCATACAAAATATCACCAAACAGCAAACCGACCTGATCAATAAGGGCTGAATCCACTTTTACATATATACTTAGAAAACTTCAGTCATAAAATAGACTTGAAATATAGTTCCTTAAAGTTGATAGCTCCATCTGGGGCTATTACGCCGTCGTAAACAACAAATCCAAACAGTTCTGGCTGACCGCAGACCCGCTGAAGTACCGGAAATTAATATTACAACCCAATTAGAGCCATGCTTACAACTAGCCCAATACCCATTACCAATAATCAGTCGGTTGACAGTGTAGAAGGTCCAATCGTTTATTATAACAAACAAACTCTTCCAGAGGAGCTCCTTGCAACCTAACCCACGAGGTCCGCCAAGAAGACTGCTGGCACATTGTCAGAACATCACATATATACTGTTATATTTCGAAACCGTTATCCAAGATGGAAAAATACAAGTTGGTACAGGTTGGTGCAGAGGGAAAGACCATATATGGGAAACAAAGCGCTCTTGGTTTAGCTCATCTGATTATAGCAAGGTCGTGAGGGTGACTCCCTTTGCTAACTCCGAGAGAGTCTGTACAGCAACCCTCGGAATGTGCTTATCCAGCCTCCTCCTTCTACCTATAACCTTGACAGGCCTAACGAGCAGAGACAGCAGTTTGCAATAGTTGGGCTATTTCTCAGGGGAACGGCTTCGGTGAAATGCAAGGATAGGGCTTGCTAATGCAGGGATCGAGCGAGGCCACAAAATGGTGTCCGTCAAGTCAAGCAAGTACAAAAACGTGCAATGCGGTGTATGTTAATTCCTAAATTAATGCTTTTTGGGTGTATATTAGTATTTGCAGTTCTTCGTTTTTATTCTAGATGCATCACGCTAATTTTCAAACAATGAATATATGGTTCATGGAACCGAAAATCAATTCCGGTTTCTCAAACTCTCCTTTTAGCGTGATGTAGCTAACGAAAAAGGAGTCCTAATCTTGGAAAACCTCCTCATCAATGGCCATTAGTTCATGAATCTCCTGCTGGAGCATCTGAATTTTGGTGGGGACAGGAGCAGGGATGCACATGGCCGTTACCCTGGTGGCACTATAGGAGCAACCAGCCGGACCACATTGTACAAGGATGCAACAGGTGAAAATGACACCAGCTGCCCCAGCCAGTATCAACAATAATTTCCAACCCCATGTTGTCAGAAGCCCCCAGAACCACCCAGACAGTGACCAGGACCCATTTTCGGAATGCATTTCAGCCGCTATGCGAAGTAGCTTTTGGATAGCCAAATGAACAGTGGGGGCGGAGTCTGGAATATACACGCAGCAGGAGCTGCCAATCACCCGGCATGCTCCACCTCGATCAGCCAAGATAACGTCCAAAACCATCCGGTTTTGGAGCGAAACGAGTCTTGTCGCCTGAAGCTCTACTGTAATATTGGTCATGATATCTGTAGTGATATTAATGACATTCTCTACTATTCTGGACAACCACCTTATTTCTCTGCTATTGAATGTGGGACCCCAGAATGGGACCAATCCCTTACTAAAGTCAGTACACTGTTGTAAGGAGGTGTCAGTTTGATCGACTTCCGTCGCTATGAGCTGTCTACGCTGCCTATTGGGTACTGTTCTAGCGGTATGGAGTTGATGTGTTCTATGATAGTCTGATTGCGCAATGTATGCAGGCAGGTACAAGAAGGACAGATAACGCTGGCCTGCCCAACCTCGGGGCAACCAAGTGTAAGCATTTTCCCCACATACAAAATACACATTTGGTGGCATCAACAATGGCGGGCTACTAAATATTTTCATGCGATAAGTATAGTTACAGACACTGTCACCAACCTGTACATGTCCCATCCCCTGTACACAGAAATCAGAAGAAGTATTCAAAATGGGAATGGGTTCAGTGCGTTCACTGGTAACATTTCTGACCACAAAGTGTTGGAAATACTGCGAATCATTAAAATTAGCAAAATCATAGAGTTCATCTTTTAACCAAGTACTATTCTCACTCTCCTTATACAGATTCATACAGGCTTCTGGATCCAACGATCCCTGTCCCCCATTTCCTTCTGGGTCAAATCCCTGATGTTTTTCAATGTATGCTAAAATCATATTATAATCCTTCTCGGTGTATTGTTTGGGATTTTCTACATAATGATTGTACATAGCAGAAAACATTTTAAACCATGCTTCACAACTTCCTAAATAGGACAAGGGCAAGGAGAGGAACAGGTTATGTTTATGCATAACAGATGGCAAGAGCCCACAAACCCAACAGTCGGTGATGTTGGTAGCGCTGTGTGTTTGATGGAGCATTTCTACAAATACATTTTTCGCATAAGTCTGGCGATGTCGTTCTTTGTGGGGTGCTAAGGTGAACATGAAATGTTCAGGTGGGGCAACAGTAGAAGGTAGAAGAGTTTGCAAGGGGTATTTCTGTTTTAAATATATGAATAAGCCTATAAAAATAGCTAATATAACTGTTATTACCACCACAAAAGCGATCTTGACCCTCGTGGTCCATGTAGACAACATTGGTTCATAAAATGGCAAGTATTGTGGTGCAATGGGAAGTTCTTCTTCAAGTACAATACGACCAAAAGGGTACATTCCTAGCTAAAAGTCCAAAACTAAACTCGGGCCTAGCAGTCCGTCCTGCCAGAGAGTTCTTCTCCCTGTGTCTGTCAGAGTCTCACAGGCAGACTCCTATCGTTCATTACAAGAAAACAAAACTTCGTGGTCAAAGGGATCCTGGTGTACAACCTGGCCGTTCACAAAGGTTAGTCTTTCTTTCTGAACAGAGCACAGTAACCAAAGTTCCAGCTCTCAACGAGTTCAGTCCAGTGTCTCGCTCAGCACCTCAGACCTGCAATCTAGCAAACCCTGTCAATTCAATCGAGTCTTTCCTTATCTCCTAACAGTAGGGTCTGAGGTGCCGTGATGCTTTCTTGGCCGTAGGTTGTATCGCACGTGACCCAGAATTTCCTGATCAGAAAACAGCACAGAAGGCATCTCTCCTTTATTAGAGCTTTTGTTTGCTGGGGTATTCAAAACAGGATTCAGAGCAATTGCAGATTCAGCAGAGACCAGTTCACCCGATCTCGTCACTCCCTCTTCTTGCCTTTGTTCTACCTCGCAGGCGTCGGAAAAGGGTACGAATGCAGTGGCTCTCTCGGTTTCCTGGGTCAGAATACCCCTCGAGCGTCGCTGATCATAAGGAAGCGGGAGCTGCAGCCTTTTCAGATGGGAGACATGTATCCAGTGCTTTCTCCCATCCACCTTGACAGCCGTCCGGGTTGCAAACAAGATTTGGCGTGGCTCGGACCACCTTGGAGACAGGCTGGAGTCTCGTTCGAACTTCTTGACCAGCACCCACTGGCCAGGTTACAGTCGATGTCCGAGGCCCTCTGGCAGAGGCTGCAGTACAGATGCTACCTGCTGATGAATAGAACAGATATCTTTAGTCAGGACATACATGTAATCGATCAACATAGGGTATTCGATATCAGAGAAGGACCGTGGACTGGGTACCCCCCATATATTAGCTGGTCGCCCAAAGGTTATCTCATAAGGAGAAAGACCAGAGCGAGAATGAGGGGTAACTCGCAATGACATGAGGGCCAAGGGCAAGGTGTCAGGCCATTTTAAACCTGTGTTTTCCTGAATCTTAACCATCTTTAGTTTCAGAATCCCATTGTATTTTTCCACGAGCCCTGCTGACTGGGGGTGTCGGGCTGCGGGGAAATTTTGTTTTATCTGCAATCCATCACAAATATGCTTAACAAGGGCCCCATGGAAATGCCCCCCATTGTCTGACCAGATCAAACGGGGCAAACCATAGCGTGGTATAAACTCTTTGAGAAGGGCCTTTGCTGTAGCCAGGGCAGTGTTCTCTTTCGTGGGGTTGGCCTCAACCCATTTGCTAAAAGCACAAACCACTACTAACACATATTTCAAATTGTTGACGCGTTCCATGTGGATATAATCCATCTGGAGCACTTCAAAGGGTAACGTTGGAGGTGCAAAGTTCCCACTCAGAACATTTTCTCCCTTCCCCGGATTGTGTTGTAAACAGACCATGCAGTATTGGACCAAACGGACAGCTGTCCTTTGTATGTTAGGGTTCTTCCATACTGGGTCCAGCAGGCCACAAATACCTTTAGCTCCTACATGGGCAGGACCGTGGGCCATCGTTACAACGGCCTGCACCAATGCATTAGGTAGCAACCATCTCTGTTTTTCTGTCAGATCGACCCAACAATTATTCTCGTCCAATCTTCCAACTTCCTTTTCCCATTTCTCTAATTTAGCTGGGGTGGCCTCCTTCTGTAATTCTCACTTACCTTCCATAGTATTATCGAACAATTCAGATTCCTCCACCCATCTTGCGGAGGACATTACAAACATAGCCGACATTGGAGATTGGGCTGTCTGTTTGGCCACCTGGTCTGCGAAAGCATTCCCTTCCCCTACTTCATCCACCACTGCCTTATGTGCACTGCATTTTATTATGGCTAATTTCTTGGGTAGAGTGAGGGCATCCAACAACTTGTAATACCAGGGGGCCATTCTGTATTTTCTGACCATGAGAAGTAAGGAAGCCCTGTTCCTTTCACAGCCGCCCAAAACTATGGGCCATGCCGAAGGCGTATTGGCTGTCTGTGTAGATATTTTACATTTGTCCTTCACTCAATTCACAGGCTCGTAACAATGCCACTAGTTCAGCAGCTTGGGCAGACCGGTGGGGCACTCGAAATGTTTCAACTACTGTCTTCAAGGTCGTAATTGCATATGCAGCTGTTGTTGTTCCATCTGCTAATTTAAAACAGTACCCATCCACATATAACTCCCCCTGAGGGTCAGATAGAGGAATGTCGGTAAGGTCAACCCTTCCCTTCGTTTCTTCTTCGGTTCGAAATATGCAATCATGTATATCATTAGTAGTTTCACTCGTAGGGAGTGGTAGCAATGTAGCTGGATTTAGCGTGGCACATCGTGTAATCGTGATGTGCGGGGCAAATAGTGTCAATTCATACCCAGTGAGGAGTGCGCTCGTAAGGTGCTGTGTCTTAGTTTTATTTAGTAATGTGTCCACGGCATGCGGCACCATCACTGTCAGGTTGGAATTTAGAACGAGTCCTTCCGACTGCCGAATGGCCACCGCGACAGCTGCAGTGGCCTCAGGCAGCTAGGAAGTGCCCTTGCGACATTATCCAATGTGGCTGACAAGTAAGCGCAAGGTCTTTGCTTACCGCCAAATTCTTGCGTTAACAATGAAAGAGAGCACCAGTCGACCTCATGCATGTATAGTGCAAAAGGTTTACGGTAATCAGGAGTACCCAAGACAGGAGCAGAACAGAGAGCAGTTTTTAAAGAGTCAAAGCAGGGCTGATATTCATCCGTCCAGGGGAAGGGTTCATGCACATCTTTAGTGGTTAGAAGCAACAAAGGTTTAGCGAGAAGAGAAAAATTAGGTATCCATTGGCGACAGTAAGAGGTGATGCCAAGAAAGGCACGAACTTCGCGCTGAGTGCAAGGGACAGACATGTTAGAGATGGTAGTAATGCGTTCAGGAATCAATCGCCTACCCTCCTTTGACCTAGGTAGGTTACCTCCTGTCGACAGTATTGGAACTTAGACAAGGACACCTTATTCCTCTTTACTACCAAATGGTGTAATAATTTAACAGTGGCAGCCTTGCATCCTTCTTCTGTGTCAGAGGCGATCAACAGGTCATCCACGTATTGCAAAAGCACATTGCCCTCAGGTAAGATTAGATCGTCCAACAGAGCCTTAAGGGCCTGACTATAGATGCTCGGACTTTCAGTATAGCCTTGAGGTGCACGACAGAATCTGAAGCTTCGGCCAGATAACGAGAATCCGAAGATCTGTCTGCTATCGGGATGGATAGGGATACTGAAGAAAGCATTCTTCAGATCTATGACCGAAAAATACTGAGTAGTGGGTGGAATCATCGTAAGGATAGTGGTGATGTCCGTTACCACAGGATACTGCAGTACGACAATCTTATTAACGGCTCTCAGGTCAATCACAAAACGATAAGCATCACATTGTCCCTGTGTGTCAGAATCAGAATTTTTCTTTAAAATTGGGAGAATCGGTCTATTACAAATATTAGCAGCTGTCTCCTCCACCACCCTTTTGTCAATGAGATCTTGAATAATTGAAAGCAAAGCCCGTTCACCGGCTGGTGAGATCTTATACTGCGGTATGCGTGGTAATTTTGCCCCAGTTTTCAACGTAATATGGACTGGGGGGATGTCTAACTTACCCACGTCCGCATCTCCTGTTGCCCATAAAGCAGCGGGAATGCCGTTAAACTCAGGGGGAAGAGGTTAGTTTTTATCAAAACATTGTTTCATGCAGTCAGTGTGGGGTTGTATCGTCAAATAAACCCCATCAGGGGAGCAGTATATTTGCGCGTTCAACTTTTTCAGGATATCTAAGCCCAACAGATTCTGCCCACAATGCGAAGTTAGCAGGAAAGGTGATTCAACAGTAGCGGGACCGATCGTGAAGGGGAGTGGCTTAGAGATGGGAATGACTACTGGGACTCCTGAAAATCCCACGGATACATTATTTTGCCCGGACAGAGCCGCCCCTGGAACCAACGATTGAGCAACTGAACTATTCATTGCCCCTGTGTCAATTAGGAAATTCTCAGAAGTTCCCATCAATTCCCCCTTCACATAGGGTCCTTGTTGATTGACTGGGATTGACACTTGGCCCCTACTCTGTCCCTGGCTGTCCTATGGGTGGACATACCCATCCTGATCCTCGAATGCATAATCATCATGATAATATTGTCTGCCTTGGTGACCATCAAAATGATTCCGTTCAGACTTGCCTGATGCTTCCTCTCTGTGCATATCACTCCGGTCTGGGCCGCCTCGTCCTCGTCCTCGCCCTCGGACTCCGCCGTTCTGGGCAAGTAATAACGGACGCTGCGCTTTCCAGTGTCCCTCCTGTTTACAATATGAGCATTGGTTTATCCCTACGGTTGGAGCCCCACATGTGCCTCTGCCTGTTCCCGCCCCTCTGGACACGGGCCCTCTGGCTCCTCTCCCCCCTCTTTGTCCTCGGACAACTTGCTGAAGCAGCACCCGTGTTTTAAGATCCTTGGCCTTTTTCTCAACTTTATCCTTGCTTTCGTTCTCCCTATGCTCGTAATATTGGGCCATGCTCAAAATCACGGAGGGATTGGAGGTAGTCCAGGTGCTTTCTACGGCCTGCAACCGTGCAGAAATTTCCGGTGCTAAGTTGGTAAAAAATCTATTCACAAACAACCTAATGCCACCTTCTGTGGCCAGATCCTGCCCACTAAAGTCAATAAAACTCCTTCAAACCTGGTAAAGAAGTCAGACACACTTTCATCCCTTTTCTGCCTACAAGTTGTCAGTTTATCCCAGTCAACCTTTCGCGGAGGAATCAGGGTATGCATGTATGCTATTATTTTTGCTGGCAAGGAGGTGATTTCATTTCTAGGCTTATCCCCAGGCTTGCAATCTCGGTCCCAACCTCTCAACTCGTCCCAGGTCCCCCCTAATTCAGCATGATCGGCGTCATGCACCTGCCGCCATATATCAACAGGAACTAGTAACCAAAGAATAGCTCGACATCTGCCAGGGTCATCACGGCCGAGGCCGCAGCCTCGGTCAGTTCCTTGTAATAGGCAGTGGGATTCTTGCGAGGATCGGGCAGTTGGGATTTCAGGGCAAGAACCTTGCTTCGTTTCCACGGAGTGTACACCCATTGCTCCTGGAACCGGGCGTCTACTCGAGCCCTTATTACTTGGTGAGAAGCATCGCGTGCTTCAGGAATTTCGGGATGAAAAATAGGGTGTACTTCTCACATGGGATGCTGGGAAGTCCAATTGGGGCTTTTTATGAACATTCTGCCTCGATATTTCACTAATGTGTCAACATTCTTGTATACCTTCTGTGGATCCATATTAAACTTATGAGTCCAGTTTTGAGTGGTATATAGTACCTGAGGGGCCCTCCCGTCCCGGAAACATAGTTCCCAGGCCCCGATGAGGTAACAAGACATCTGATATAGGGCATGCTGCTGCATTACCGGCTCCAAATCTTTAATAGTGCTCCATACATCAGCTACAGTGTATATATCATTCCGCATCCATTGGGCGGCCTGATCTGCTACTGCTTCTTTTTCGCCGTACCCTACAGACGCTCTAGTGAATAATCGCTTACTGCCCAGGCTTCCCAGCTCCACTTTCGGTGTTTGCCCCGGATCTCCGGGTGTTGTTCCGGCTGATTGCGAGGTCCATATGGGGCTTGGAGTTGCTAATACCACATTGGGCGATCCTGGGGGTTGTCTGGGATCAGGGATGAGGGTAGCCAGGTCTCTCACTGAGGTAGGTGGGGCACGGGTAATCCCCAGAGACGTGAGAGGCACGTGTTCCTCCAATGCAGAGGCTTGGGGCGCAGCTATCATCTGAAGGGGTACCGCGGGGTATATGCGTTGGGGTGCAAACGGTGGGGGAGGTCTTTTATCTAACAATTCCTCTATTTCATCTTCTGCTTCATTCCGTGTCACATAACTCTTATCTACTTGTAACCTAAACTGTCTATCTGCATACTCAATATTCTTCTCAGTCTTATTCTTGTCATGAGCAATGGCTTTCTGACTTACAGTCTGCCCTTGCTGTATGTTCAGGAGTTTCTCAGACCGGATGCGTCTCTGCTTCGCCTCTTTCTGCCATTTATTAAGGATATCAAACAGGGCCTGTCTACTATGCTTAGCAAATAGGCGTTCCTGCAGATACTGGATCTTTTTCTCGTCATAAGACCCTGTTTTTGGCCATTGCAGTTCTACATTGTCCTTGGTAGACTTGTTCCACAAGGTATTAAGGAGGAGGGGTCCTATCCCGTGCTTGCAATACATATCATGGCTGGGAGTTCCCTCCGGAGGGGCTGGCTGGCTTTCATCCAAGCTCGTGCTCCCTTGGTGAACACAGCCAAAGCATAGTTTACTAAAGCACGGCATTGCCCCTTTCTACCTAAATTGAGCTGAAAAGGAATCAATAATTGTTAATCACAACACTCTCATACACATGGCCATGTCTTCATTCGAATTCCCTCTTGCACAAATTAAGTAACCGCAGTGCGAAAACAAATCTTCAATTTACATCAACATAAAAGACAAGAAACAAAAACACAGATATTTCCAAACAAGAGGTGGAGCCCGTCGACTCTCACCTATGGAAAACCCTTTTCCCGAACTTCAAAGCTCAAAAATGACAACGTCCAACAGTCTTGTCCTTTGACTGCCTAGAGATAGCCACACAGGTTTCTAAACCACAGACCGATCTACGGGCCATCCAACAGCATTCATGGTTCACTTCCCGAACTATTCTGGCTAAGCCCGCTTTTTCAAGCGCCGCTCCAGATCTGTCCGAGCGCTACCCAATCTCAACTGCCGGCATTCCCGAGAGCAGTCCGGCCTGGTGAAAACCGCAATTCACACCAAGGCGTCTCCTCTCTATCTCTAGTTACTTTCACAATCCAAAACAGGGGCATCCACACGTGCAGTTTCAGTGCTGCCCCGTCAGACCCCCTTTTCCAAAGTTCTCCGTGACCGATGGTCACCAAATGCCAAGTTTCAAATCCAAAATCCAAAAGATATCCAACACAAGACAAGACAAGACACTCACCTGGTGCACGCAGGTCTGATTGTACGTTCTTCACTGCCAACTCCCGTAAATGCCAACGTGGCTGGTTCTCGGGTTACACCCGAAGGACTCCGGCGTGGGGTCCTAGCAGCTGAGGTTCTCGCGATCGGGAGAGCGGAGCAGACCCCAAATGCTTTGGTCTATTCTTCAACCCCTGATCAAAATCGCCCCTTTCAAAGTCCCGTTTCTTTTCTGATTACAGAGGGACGACCCCAACGCGGAGTCCCGGCGGAGTCGCCAACTGAAGTACCGAAAATTATTATTACAACCCAATTAGAGCCATACTTACAACTAGCCCATTACCAATAATCAGTCGGTTGGCAGTGTAGAAGGTCCAATTGTTTATTATAACAAACAAACTCTGTCAGAGGAGCTCCTTGCGACCTAACCTCACGAGGTCCGCCAAAAAGACTGCTGGCACATTGTCAGAACATCACATATATATTGTAATATTTCGAAACCGTTACCCAAGATGGAAAAATACAAGTTGGTACAGGTTGGTCCAGAGGGAAAGACCATATATGGGAGACAAAGCGCTCTTGGTTTAGCTCATCTCCTTATAGCAAGGTCATGAGGGTGACTCCCTTTTGCTAACTCCGAGAGAGTCGGTACAGCACCCCTCGGAATGTGCTTATCCAGCCTCCTTCTTCTACCTATAACCTTGACAGGCCTAACCAGCAGAGACAGCAGTTTGCAACAGTTGGGCTATTTCTCAGGGGAACGGCTTCGGTGAAATGCAAGGATAGGGATTGATAATGCAGGGATCGAGCGAAGCCACAAAATCGCGTTGGTCGAGTCAAGCAAGTACAAAAACGTGCAATGCAGTGTATGTTAATTCCTAAATTACTGCTTTTCGGGTGTATATTAGTAGTTGCGTTTTCTTCGTTATTATTCTAGATGCATCACGCTAATTTACAAACAATGACTATATGGTTCATGGAACCGAAAATCAATTCCGGTTCCTCACCGCCAAGCAGTACCTTTAGAAATGCAGGGGGTCAGCAACCTCTCGATGAGCCCATAAAGACTGATGTCTGCAGGCGTTGGTTCTGGAGATCGGTGCAGGAGTTGTCAGGCCCTTGAAGTCACAGGCTTTGCAGATCAAAATTCCTCATGGTTGAAGTCGTGAGCGCTGGCGTTGGCAGGCGTCAGGGCTGCGGTGCGAAGTGCAGCAGTGCGGCGTGCGGTGCCCTCAGGTCACAGTGCATGCAGAGGCTCGGGAACGGTCATCCTGCGGCGTCGGTGAGACCAGGGCTGCGGTGTAAAGTGATGCGGTGCTCGTCGCGGTGTTAGCAGGTCACGGTGCAAGCAGCGGCATCATCGTTGCTAAAGTACTGTCGTCTGCTGACTAACTGGAGTCGATGGCATCGGCATCGGTAGGCCAAGGCTGCGGTGCGGGATGAGAATGGTGTGTTGTTGTGTAACTTACGAGCGGTGATCTCGAACCCTGGTGCAAACAGTGGCGTCGATGTTGGCGTGGGGCGGAGTCTTTGGGGATACCAGGGCGACGTGCGAAGTAAGGCGGTGTGGAGTGTGATGCCCACAGGTCACGGTGCAAGCAACAGCCCTGTGGGGGCATCAGGTGGCGTCGTCAGTGAGACCAGGGTTGCAGTTCGGCGTTGCTGCGGTGCCTTCTGAGGTGCCCTTGGAGTCGGCAGTGGTGTTGTTGACAGAGTTGGGGTTTGCTTTTCTTCTGTTGCAGCAAAAACACACAGTCCCAAGTGCTGATGGCAGAGATACTTGAAGTCTTTGCTGTTCTTTAGACTTCTTGAACAGGGGGCAAGCTCTACCTCAAGCCCTTGGAGAAACTCACAAAAAGGAAGTTGCAGAGAGTTCAGTCCAGCCCTTTCACTGCCCAAGACACAAATAACCACTGCAGGCCAACACAGCAAAGCATACAGCAAAGTGGTAGTCTCCCCTCACAGGTTTACCAACTCTTCTTCTAGCAGTCTTCTTGGTTCAAAAAGAGTTCTAAAGTTTAGGGGTTTGGTCCCCACTTTTTATAGCCTAAAATCCTTTGTTTTCTCTAGGCATAGAGTGTCCGTGCCCAGCCAGAACCAGTCTTGTCCTCCCTGGTGCAGCTTCCTGGCAAGAGGTGGAGACAGCATTGTTAGAGGCAGACCAGGCCCATTCAGGTGAAAGGAAATCTCACCCCCCTACTCTAAATGCAGCCTAGACCTACTCAGTCCATCCATAACCTATCTAGACTCTCTGGAGCCACTGCTCCTCCCCAGCCCCTGTCATCCCAAAGCCAGAGAGTCAATCCCCAAACCCAGCAGAGGCACACTGGATGGCTAAGTAAGAAATTACCTATTTTTAAAAGTGGTATTTTCAAACACATAATGTACCTTTACTAAAAGATGCATCTTTAGATTCTGACTTCAGGCATACTAAACTTCATTTTTCTACCCTATTCCTTGGGGTAGTTATGTTTATAAGATATGTAAACAAACTCCCCATTCTGTCCTATTGGGACAGGTAGCCTTGCAATGGTGAAAAACAAAATTGGCAGTAATTCAGAACATGCCAAACACACCACGGCAGGTCCTACCTTTCAAAATCACTGCACCGTGCACACAGGGGTACCTTGGGCCTACCTTAGGGGTGACTGCTACATAAGAAAAGGGAAGGTAATGCCCTGGCAAGTGGGTGCACTTGCCAAGTTTACATGGCAGTACCAGACTGCACACAGGCTCTGCAATAGCAGGTCAGAGTGACATTTACAGGCTGCTTGTGTGGGTGGCACAGTCAGTGCTGCAAGCCCACTAGCAGGATTCGATTTACAGACCCTGGGCACACACGGTACACTAGTAAACTGACTGACTAGTAAATCAAATCAGCCAATCATGGAAACACCAATCCATAACAACAATTTACAACTGAGGCACTTGCACTTTAACATTGAACAGCAGTGAGAAGGTGCGCAGAGACACTAAAGCAGCAAAAACAGAGTCAAAACAGGGAGGTCAGAAAGCAAAAAGACAGGGGAAACACGCCAAAAGATGCGAAGTCTAATTACGTCCCACCGGCCTTTTTAAACAGATTGGCCAGGAATTCGGGGTATTACTATGGCAGCCGGGCGCACCATGCATAACATTGAGAAATCTCCAGAGAGGGGTCTATGACGCAGGCTGGCGATCCCAGAAATCAAAAAATACTATTGGGCCTCACAACACATAGTGATCAATGATTAGGTATATTCTGATTGGGGGGAACCGGGCTACAAGGTATTTAGATCGGCCATGGCTACTAGTAATCCTCTACGATTGCCGAAGAAGAGAGGGCTTACCACTGCACACGTCGAAGGTGGTGAGGTGCTGGACCAACTCTGATTGCTACTTGGGATGGCAGTACACATTGACAGCCATGACCCTCTTGTGGCACACTGACAAACTGAGAGAGGTGTTCAATCTGTCAGGCTTCTCACAACAGTTTGAGTATAGGAAGCTGCTCAAAGCTTTTTAAAAACTAGTTTTTCTGACTCAGTTCCCTTGGAGACCGTGAGCGCCTAGACACCTTCGGGTAGTAGTGCGCACAATAAATTGTTATAACATAACATACCAAATAGGTTAAGATGGGGATCAAGCATCTGGGGGATGTTTGGAGAAATGGAGCCTTGCTTGCCTTCAAACACTTAGTCAGGAATATGAATTGTCCTCCTTCCAAAGCTCCACTATTATCAGCTCAGGACAGGTCCATGTCCAGGAAGGTGTAAGCCTACTGGGCTCCATCCCTTTGGAGGACCCCCTGCTTGCGGACCCAATTCTGAGAAGGGTGTATCAGTGATTTATCGGAAATTGGTGGATAACTCTCTCGACACCTTGGGCTCTCTGAGAAACACCTGGATGGAAGACATTGAGGACATTTATGATGACAACTGGGTTGAGGCCCTACAAAGCCCCTGAGACATAGCCATTCAAGCCAGATTTTCGACTGATGCAGCTCAAAGTATTGCATTGGGTCTACTACTCATGCACTTTGCTAAACAAGGTAGGGGCAGTGGATAGGCTGCTCGGTGCAAGGAGGTATGCACAGAAGGGCTCCTTCTACCATATCCTGTGGGAGTGATTCAATCTCATTGGCAAGGATTGACGACAGTTATGTCTAGGGTCCTAGAGGTGAGAGTGCCGATAGACGTCAAATGGCTGCTCTTGATGATACAGGGGAGGTGGACTGGCACAGACATAACAGGCTTTGGCTGGTGCTTGCTGGGTGTGGCAAAACACAATATAGTGAGTCCGTGGGGTGCTTCTCTAACCCCCTTGGTGACAGAATGGGAGGCTAATCTAGATTGGTTCAGCAGGTGTAGGAAGTAATTTACCAAAGTAGAGAATGACCCAAAAAGCGGGAGAAAATATGGGGTCTCTGCAAGTCTAATGGGGAGCGTCTCTGGAGAAATGATTTAGTTGCACACTGGGGGCTGACAAATTTTACCCGGGTGAATAGGAATGGCTGCTACCCCATCTGCCTTTGAAGTGCTGTAATTCATATATTTAAGAGATGTGATTGGGCCACTCCTTGGAGTGCCACCTACTTTGTATTACTCCTGTGTACTCGCAACAAACCTCCAGACTATGTACCATATGATGAGCTGTTTTATTATAAACAAACAAAAATAACGCGGTTTAATGTGTATTGAACATTTACCATTCAAGAAGCTGAGCTTCATTCCATAACTGACACATAAACATACTGCATATTCTTTGTTGGATTCTTGGGAAGCCACAGATCCAAGCTACCAAGTCCATGCACAGATTTCTGAGGTTAAGCTGAGCCAACATTTTGTTTTACCAGGTTTAGAGCATCAATGGAGTTCATGAAGTTCTCAGTATAAGCAAGAATTAGGAGGATGACAGCAGTACAAAAAAGCAGACTATATTGTGTCTTAATTGATAGCCCTTTTAAGGAATTTGCTTCATGTACAAATGCTGAAAATGGAAAGCATGACAGCAGCCTTGTTTACATAAATGATTCCTGATCAAGAAGTTAAACTGCTTTCTGTTGTATTTACTTTATGAGTTCTCAAGAACTTCTCTAAATTCCTGGACTTAAACATTTCAATTAGAATAAATATTAGACTAAAACTATTTTTAACTGAGAGAGTAACCAGACCAACAAAGATGCATCTGAAAGGTTTTCTTAACTCTATCTATCTATTAGAGTATGGACTGTGGTCCTATCCACTTTTAGTCCACAAATTGGGGGCTCCCCCAACTTGTTAAGTGTCCTTAGCGAGTTGGGGAGTCCAAGAAAGTGTATCCGAGAGTATCACACCAAGGTAATCAAGACTCCCAACCCTCTCAATCGTTGACCCGTCCATCTTCATATTGCCTTGGAATGAGCGGTGAGGAGTGGCGACCACTAATTTTGTTTTTCCGGCATTTATTTCAAGTCCTCTAGTATGAAAAAACGTTAGGTACTCCACAAGCAGAGTTTGGAGACCCATAGGTGTGCGTGAGATAAGTAAAGTGTCATCAGCAAACATCAGCACAGGAGTGCTGATGTTAGCTGAGTTAGGGACATCATGTATACAATTCTTTAGTCACTTCACCATTCCTTTGATATACAAACAGAATAGTGTGGGGGTTACGACACACCCCTGTTTTACCTCCATCTCACAGGGATTCTGTCAGTGAGGTCCCCATGACTATTCCGTCTAACTTGGGCATGTGTGTCAGCATGAATTTTATTTAAGATGGACAAGAGATCCTCAGGGATAGCAAGCTCTCTCAAGACTTCCCACAAATGATCCCCAGGACCAAGGTTAAACGCAGCCCTCATATCCATAAAGGCCACATAAATATAGTCTTTTCTCCGAATCATACATTTCTAACAAGATTGCTTATTTAAGTTTTAGATTGTTTGAGGTTAACAGATTTATTATTGCAGTTTTTGGAATGTCTCACAATATTTTTTACACAAGAAACAATATATCAAATGGCGTTGCACAACATCAAAGGTCGCGCAAGTACATATCTCCCTTTAGGCCAACTCATAAACACTTGGTGCCAAATTAAAAAATAAATCGTAAATCTACTCCCTTGGGTTTCCTCCAATGTTTAGAGTAGATTTAAGATGGAGTATTAACAAAGGTATCCACATGTATTCTTTGAAAGCTGTAACTAATGCAGTTTTCACAATAACGCTGAAATCATTTTGTGAACTTCATTTGCTCCACAAGAACAAATTAAAATGTGTAAATGTGCTCCCTGAGCAAATGTAAATACACTTTATACATGTTTTTCTTCTACCTTCATAGGAAATATATGCTTCCCAAGGAAAATCCCATTCCCCTATTCAACCACCAGCTGTTTCCTGCCCAATCCCACCCTGGAAAGGAATTGATTATTTCTATGACAGAGATTCATCTCTGACAGTTTCCTAGTCAAGAGCGGGTAAGGAAAGAGTTATTGAATGCCCACAAGCAGGATATAAGAACATTGAATTTCTTATGTGATGTCCACCATTATTTTTGATATCGATAGGTAATGTTTCTGATGTCTAGGCACAATGAGAATAGTGACAGCCACTCACTGCATGTGTCTTTCCCTAAACATGGTAGACATTTCGACTAAATTAGTTGGCACAATTTACATTTGAGTAAATCTGGGTACTTGCCCACAAGCCATCCACAAACCTTAAAGTCAAATTCACCGTATGGGCTTCAGTGAGGCTTTCATCACCCACATGTGTGACCAAGCATTGGCTGAAAAGCAACCATGTCACACTGAGAAAATCCTCACTGCTGAAATGGCAAGTGAACCCATTGTTGGCCTTTAACTAATTTATACTACTACTGCATCTGCAACTACTGATAATATTAATCATATTTATATTCATACATTGTTTTAGGTAATTCTTCACACCAGGTCATCAAAATTGAAGCAGTATAAGTCATGGTATAACTATCACCCAAATTAATGGTAATGAACGTTGACATTTGATACTGCGACGAAAAAACACACATGAAAGGGAGAAAAGTCTCAGGGTTGAGACACGGCCAAAGGTGGCAAATCTACTTCTGACAAGAGTCCACCTCTCTCTTCCATGGTGGACAGGTCAGTGAACACCAATGAGCAAGTCTCTCTGCGTGGACATCAACAGAGGGAATAGAGAGGAAGGAAGAAGAAAAAAGAGAGCGAGAGAGGGAGAGAGAGAGAGAGAGAAACACCACTGTTGTGGCCCCTTATCTACTGGATTTTGACAGGTAATTCTTGTCAGTAGATTGTGGTATAGTTCACTGTAATATAGTGGAATCTTAGAAAATAGAACATGCCTCAGTTATTGATGTTAAGGTAATTGCCACAAAGTAGTCATAAAATGCAGCAGACTTACTCTAGGCTCCATGGTACAGGAGACAGCAGAGTAGACAGCGAGAGGTAAATGCCAAATGAAACAGACAACCAGCAGGTTACAAATCCTAAAAAAAAGGGTGTGCAAAAACACAGCTGTGATATCTCCTTCTATTTCTGTTCAAAGTCTTTTTATTTTTATTTTGATGGTTTATGAAATAAATTGTTGTTGATGAATAATAATTTTTCACTTTCCGAAGAAGATTTAAGGGGATGGAATCATAGTGATGGAAGAAAGTCTAAATATACAAAAACTACCAAGGGTATTTTCTCTTTCCATGATATGTACCTTTATTATGTCTATAACTGTTGCACTTTTTAGAAAGATATGTAGCAAATTAGTAGTTGTCTTTATTTTTTGAATCCTGTATATACAATAAAAAAATATAGATTTTTTTACAGTAATTTTTAATCACTTGATTGGAGGAAGCACCCACCCATGATCAAGGCATCCTGAGCACAAAATTGCGATGGGAGTTGTTTTTTTTGCATGTCCATGGAATTTATGGTATAAATCTTCATGTGCAAGCTATTTTTGGAGTGCACTTTTTTTTTCCTATGCCAAGGAATCGGTAAACTGTATGCCTGTCGGAGCTCCAGTCCGAACGCACACAGCTGCTGCCTCAGATATATATGCAAATGAAGAATCCCCACCACGCTACTTCACAGGAAATGGGGACACGGACCCCACTTCGTACTGTTCAAAATTGCTTTATTTGAAATAAGATGACAGGATGACACGTTTCGACCACCTCGCTGGGCTTGTTCACATAACGAGGCTCAAATATTAAAAGTGCAGTATCTCCCACATGACAGAAAGCCGGTGTAGTCATGGACAACAGACTATCGTGGTCGTTATACTGAAAGAATTTGGTGAGTACACACAATTGTTTTGAGTACAAACATTTTTTTCATAGCATAAAAAGTACAAATATATATTCGGAATATATACACAACTTGAAAAATGTGTTTTGCTGAATTTGACATAAATCATTAGTAAAAATCGCAGTTCTTCTAGAATCAATAAAGGTGATACCTGATAATGTTAAACAAGGCTTATTAGAGCAGTGAAGGGACTTGGTAGGATTTTGGTAAGAGTTTTCTAGTAGACCCACAACATTGTAGGGTAAGATTCTAGCACACTGTATATAGAAATAATCTACAACTGTTCAGTATTCCTTGTGTGAATAAAGAGGATATACTGCATGTGAAAAGTAATATTCTAACTCACAGAAGTCTGTTTAGGTTTCTGAATCACTGAATACATCAATTTAGCTGACCTTTCTATGAAGAAATCTTATCTTACATATTTTGTGTATATGTTATTTACAAATGTATATTGAAACTTGAGAGCTTTGGATGCTTTGATTTTCCAACAATGACAATCAGACCTTTCATTTTCCCTTTTGATTCAACTGAAATTAATATAATTTCAATTGACGTAGGTATCAAATTAAAGTCTACTTTGGACTTACTAGGGCAAATCAGCATTGCTGACAAGTAGCTTACAACAAATGTTTGTTGGATAGTACCCTGAGGTTCTAGTGTCATTATCTGTGGACCATGCTCACCTGGGTATGCCAGGCACGCAGGTGATACGCACATCTGAGCTTCAGCGGTGCTCGTTGTTCCGTAAATATCATTTTCAAATATGTCGCCCAATTGAACAGGAAATCTACACGGAATGGAGCAATATTATGTGAATGGTTTTAAGGTCAGGATATTTATCAGACAATATTTTTTATTGATATACAGACATACACTTACACTTTTTCCACAGACATACACATACACTTTTCCCACAGATTGAACAGTTCTTAAATGTAAGCTGATTTGTAAAATATTACATTTGAAATGTTCAACTTTCTACATAACCTTATCGATTCAGGTGTGTACATCTTTTGCTGTAACAGGCAATACGGCAGAAGTTAGATCATTGAAGGTCTTCAGATGGACAGAGGATTAAAGGAAATATATGCATTGTAGAGAACTAACTTTAAACTTTGTATAAATTAAGTATGACAATATGCCATTCTATACCTGTTATTCTCGTTACATGTGACAGAATATGTCTTTTGCCGTTTAATATTTGATTAGGGAGGAGGTACGGTGGCTTGACCTCCCCCTCTCCATTTATGTGTAGAAAATATGACTTTCACAGTTTCTCAGTTTTCTGTTAAAGATTGACTAGCCGCGAGCCAGCCATGCAGCTCGATTACGGTTTGCCAGGCTGAGCATCTGCTGAATGTTTTCAGACCTCCTTCTGGTTACACCTGTCTTCCGCCTCATCAACGAAGTAATATCTCTGCTGTTAACACAATTTTCTAAGCTGTGAGAGCAGTAATAGGAACTGGAAACTGGGCTATAGCACGTAACAAGAACATTTACTGCAATTATAACAATCTTTGTACATGGCAAAGAGACTTGCCTATTTATGTGCAGCTGTTCTGATGTAATGAGCAGAGTGATGTAGAGAACAATAGAACACCAGCGCTCTATGAGTAACAATGAACGGTTAATCACTTTCTGTACTTAGTCTGGGTTCAGTGTCATGAGACAAGACTTCCTTTGATTACATCAGAGTCAAATGTTGTGTTATGTCACCTCATGAGATGTGGTCAGAGCAGTGCTTAATTTGTACCTGTTTTCTGGTGTTCAGCACTTATTTATGAGAGTTTACCACATGGTGGAAGCTTCTGCTTATTTTTTATGATAGTTGTTGAGTAGATTGTTTAATATTTCAGTTTCATTTAAGCAATAATAAAATCAGCACTAATCGACCATGTTCACAGCAGGAAGGGATCTGGAATAGCGAACAATAGAAGTCTTATTTGATTATGATGTATACTAGTAGGCATTACTGGCAATGGCATTTTTTTCTAGCAGTGACAAGACCTGTAGGCGGTGCCACCTGCAATAGACTTCTGGCAATCTATATTCTATAAATTAAGTATTGTCAGAGTGCCAAAATTCACATAAGTAAGTAAGTATTTTATTGTTTAGTTAATTAAAACTCACAATATAAAAACATAACTGATTCATTTAAAAACCACATAAAATCAGTCTTTCCCTCAATTTGTACAAGAAGTTATAGATTATATCCGAGTATACAGTCTTTTACGCTGAACTTGCTGATAATACAACGTAAGTGGAAGACCACAACCATTTCTCAGTTCTGATGTTAAGTTGGAGATTTAAAAGTCATTTCAGGTTTAAAGTGCCTGTGCTTCAGGCTGTAAACATGGACTGCACGGTAAAGCCAACCAATCAAATGGACTGATCGAATGTGTCAATTAAAAACTGACCCCGCGTTTGTGTTTACATGATAAATACTATTTTGATGTTCACTGTTCGATTTGTGACTCAAGTTTGAGTCTCTCTGCTACTGTATTAAAGAACTTTGTGAGTTGGTAGTTTAACTGAGTTTTCGCAGGATTGAAGCATAGCTTTACTGACTGCCTACAGGTCCTGGTGCTGCTCTGTTTGAATATTGGGCAGAGTTAAGTGCATCTTATGTCTTTTAGACTAGGGCAGATACAGATAACGTGCACAAGGTCCTCGTTTCCTGTTCCACAGAGGCGGCAAGTCTGCTCTCCTGGTCTCCTTTTCCTATGCAATTTTTCTTTCATCTTCATTTTGACTCCTGTTTTTAGATAAATTTGAGGTTTGAGAGCTTTGTAGTCATGGAGTACTATCCAGCTGTGTGCCTTTTTAGCCAGTGTTTCTTTTTCCTCTGCGATGGATGTCATTCTTGTTACTTTTGTTACAACCTTTTTTGAAATTCTGGTGAGCTGGAGGGGTGGTCCAAAGGTTGGCTAGTCCTAGTCTTGTTAGGGGATCAAGCAGATACTCTCTGGTAGGTGATTTTCATGGCATGACAGTTCTCTCCAAATGAGTGAGCTAAGAGTTTCGGGTTCAGCGCTTCTGACAACATTTTATATATGCCCCACTCCTTTCTACTGATTGTTTCTGTAGACCAAATTCAAAGTTTAAGAGTCCTAAAGTTAGGAGTCCTAAATTTACTACTCCGAAACTGAGAAAAATCCTAACTTTAAGACTTTCAGTATTCACAGAAGGCATTTAGGAGTCCTAAAGTTAGGAGTCCTAACTTTACTACTCCTAAACTGAGAAAATCCTGAGAAAATCCTAACTTTAAATCTTTTGTTTTTCACAGAATGCATTTAGGAGTCCTAAAGTTAGGACTCCTAACTTCTGTGAACATCGAAATGAGTAAGTGCCTTCTGTGAATACCAAAATGAATAAGTGCCTTCTGTGAATACCAAAATGGTAGTAAGTCTAGGATTTTGTCTTAAGTTTGTTCTGTGAATCGGGCCCTATTGTTATACCCTTATGTCAGAGACTCACATTTTATTTTCTTGATTTTTGCACTTCATTGTTGATGGAAAGTTTACAAGATGTATATTGAGATCAACATTTATACGATGCTTTTACCTCATCCAAAAAGTTAAATAGCTACAAATAATACACATTAAGCACATCTTTCAACTCCTTTGCATTAAGGACAAAGTGAGTTTTATATATGATCGCCAATAAGAAATAGCTTTCTGCCCCCTCTAAAGCAACTTAATGAGTAACAATGAAAGGTTAATCATTTTCTGTACTGCATCCGGGGTCAGTGTCATGTGACAGGACTTCCTTTGATTACATCAAAGTACAATTTCGTGTGATGTCACCTCATGAGATGTTGTCAGAGCAGTGCTTGATGTGTACCTGCTTTCTGGTGTTCAGCACCTTACATGGTGGCAGCTTCTGGTTATTTTTGAGGATAGCTCTTGCGTAGATTGTTCAGCATTTCAGTTTCATTTAAGCAATAAGGAACCAACACTAATCGACCATGTTCACAGCTGGAAGTGATCTGGAATAGTGAACAACAGAAATCTTATTTGATTATGATGTATACGAGTAGGCAATACTGGCAACGGCATTTTTTCCAGCAGTGACAGGACCTGTAGGTGGTGCCACCTGCAATGGACTTCTGGCAAATTAAGCACTCTTGGAGTGTCAAAATGCATGTGATGTCCCTTCAGCTCCCTCAACATTTTGGTTAATCTACATCCATAGAGAAAGCAAATACAAGCAAGTAGAGTTCACATAAAAACTAAGAGGCATGAAGAACTTTTCGAAACGCAAGCAGCATAGAAATGAATAAGAAAAGCAACATTTTTAAGAAAGTCCTATAGCATCATGCACAAACCATGTTAGAAATCAAAACTATGGCATACCAAAAGAGAGTATTTTTACAACTAATGCATATACATGAATGAAATTACTCTTCAGAACAAGGTGCACAGATTGTGGTCATTTCTTAATCAAGGTGACAGGAAATATAAGGCTGTTGACTGCCATGATATCACATACCTAAAATGCGATACAAAAAAATGTTCAACCCCTACAGCCTCACCAGTTCAAGCTAACACTAGAGCTGCATGCTTTGAAATAGAGAGGGATTCTAAAGTTGCTAAAAAGTCTCATTATACATTTAAGATCCTTGTTTTGGCTGTATTGTGTTGTTAACTGCCAAGTCATGTCTTCCCTTGACCGGAAACAAGCATCCTGGGAACGGTTCACCCTAAGTTGGCATGGTATGCCCAGACGTGGGTCCCTTGCTCACTTTGCCACTGGATTCAACATAGCCTGGCTGATTAGGGCTGTGAGCCCGAAACCGGTCCCAGGATGCTTGTTTCCATTCCATGGAAGGCATGGCTTGGCAGTTCAGGGTAGACTGTTCCCATGAGGCACAGGGTCAGACTGATTTGCACATTGCCATGTCTGAACTGGGGTGAGGGAGTGAGCTAAAGATTTATGATTTATGTTCAACACTCCGTCCATCATCCCCTTTGGTTTTGCTTTGTTCACCCTAAGTTGCCAGGGTATGCCCAGATGTGGGTCCCATACTTACTTTGCCACTGGATTCAAGATAGCCAGGCTGATGAGGGCCGTGAGCCCAAAACCAGTCTCAGGATGCTTGTTTCCGGTTTCTAGTTTGCAGCCTGACTTCAATTCACATCTGTCCTGGTTGACAGTTATATTTTGTGCGTACATTCCAGACAGCTAAAATACAGGAAGGGCTGGGTGTGACAGGGGAGGCATCTACGCCCATCTGCATACTGATAGTCTTCCTGGGCTGGGAGAGAGAGAGAGAGAGAGAGAGAGAGAGAGGCAGGGCACACTTACATTTGTAACAGTCTGTGACCTACCATCACACAAAGGTCTGATTTACCCCCTACTTATGTCTGGTGCCAAGGCTGGGATTGAAAGGGGTTGTTGTGCGCTTCTAAGGTTTCTTTTGAAGTCACCTCTGCATCAAAAACATTTGGAGTATAAGTACAGGGGCTCTGACCCCATGATTGAAACCAGTAAATGCTGGCTCTACATACTGCACCAGAGGACTGATATGTTGCCAGGAAGAAACGTCATTTTGGACTACTTGCTTGTTGTGAGGACCTGCTGCCTGCTAGGTTGCTGAAGGGACTGTCACTCTGCAAGTGACTCTGTATGCTAGACTGCCTGCCTACTTCCCCCTGAGTGCTCCCCAATTGTTCTTTCGGGACTGGGTGACTGCCTCACTGATTCTGCCATGCTTTGGTTCCCAGCATGTGTCTGGAGCTTCCTCCACCAACCAGGGATAAGCAATACATCTCTATTTAAACAAAAGCTAGTGCTGCATTCTGTGTCCCAAAACTGAGGCTGTGAACAAACAAACCAGCACGTGGTGAAGCGTAGTTGCATGCCTCAAATGAGCAGGCTGTGTTTGTTTTTCTGCACGGGCACCCCACCTCCCTGACAAAGGGACCAGTGAGTCTCAGGTGTTTTGTATTGCAGGCTGAATCCGGAAGCTGGTTTTCCCCATCATGCTGCTGAGGCAATAAAGAGCCCCAACGATGTCAGGCTGGTAGCCCACCACCTAGATCAGTGTGGTTACTTCAAAGACCAGCACAGGGTCAGCTCCAGAGGCCCGCTGGCATTCCTGGAGGTTTCCGACTCCCCAGCTGGTCGCAAGAATTTTGTTTCTTTAAAGGGAAGCCCACGTTTTATGTGCCAAATGAGGCAGGTCTCCTAGAAAAGGACACAGCAACATGGTTTTTCCGGACAGTTATGGTGGGAGGGGTGTCGCCATATCTCACCCCCACAGTCACTTTGCTTCTAAATGGGGCAAAACCAGGAGAGATCTCACCAATGAGACCAATGATCAATCCTGAAGCAGATCAGGGTCTAAAAAAATGATTTCTGTAAGTCTGTGCTGCTATACAAGGTAAACTGCACCGCTTGCATTTTGTGAGTACGGTGCCTTACAGGCACCTACATGGCCATGGGGGACACTTCCCCCATTTTTCTGCAAACTAGGGCTTGACCTGATTACGGTGTATGGTTATTGTATTATTGCTAGTAATAAGCACACAGGGGCTTTGGTCCCAATGTAGAACTGCTATTGAATATAAAAAGGCGAATGGGACTATAGGTATGCTGCACCGTATGTATAATTGGTGAGATTTTGTGATCCATGTAGTGATGGTGATATTCCATGATTTATGTGTTCCCCCTGATTTGCATAAACTGAACAGAACTTATGATTCGTGTGTTTTCTTTCATAATCTGCTACATTTCATGCCCTGATGTTCTACTATATGTCAATTTTACCTTTCATTGTCAGGATAGTGAGTATTATCTCAGGATTTCATATAAGATGTGCAGTATTTATGGCCTATGTTTTTTGGTCTATATGTTATGCATAATATACTATATATATATACATATATATATTCATATAATCCTGTGTGGAGTCTCTTTGTGGTGTATTTGTTGTGCCACTAGTGTGAGTGTGTTGCGCAAATCTGTACACATTGCCTCTGATGAGGCCAGGAACTGCCTAAAGCTGAATTTGGCTAAAACCGAAGTGCTACTCTTCGGCTCCACAGTCAACTTCTGGAGTCCGAAGTGGTGGCCTGAGGAGCTAGGAACACCCCCCATCCCGGTTACTAAGGTTAAGAACCTAGGCGTCGTGATCGATGACAAGCTCTCTTTCAGACCTCAAGTAAATGCTCTATCCTCATCCATCCATTGGACATTGAAAACTATCCGGAAGGTCCTCCCTTTCCGAGCAGAGGAATGTAAAAAAACTGTTATCACGACTTGACTATTGTAATAGCCTACTCCTCGAGGCCCAACAAGGAGTGCTCAGCAGGCTACAGATATTGCAGAATGCAGCAGCCCGACTTCTCACAGGCCTACCAAAGTTTGCTTCCATTTCCCATGAACTGGTGAAGCTACACTGGCTGCCAGTGCGGAAGCGGATATCCTTCAAGGCCCTGTGTACAGTCTTTAAGGCAGTCCACAGAATCGGTCCGCCATTCCTTAAACAGCATTTTCAGTGGTATAGACCAGGTAGGCTTCTCAGGTCAGTGGGTCTTGGGCTGATCAAGACCCCACGCATTAGGAAAGTGTGCTGGGGGGGCAGAAGCTTCATCCGAGGGGCCGCCTTAGCCTGGAATGCCCTCCTGGTGGCCCTTCGACAGACTACTGACCTGATGTCCTTCCGTAGAAGTCTGAAAACGTGGCTGTTCACAAACTAAACAGTAGGCTTAGGCTAGGGGAGCTATCATTACAGCACCAGAACACCGTTCGGTTACAGCGCGCTCTACAAATGTTATAAATAAATAAAGAAATAAATTATAAGCCTGCGTGATCAGCACCAAGCTAACAGAGGGTGAGCACAAAATATCTTTGATGTGTAACTTACTTGCCCAACTAGAGTGCTGGGTTTTGCCTGGCTTAGGCACATACCACAGCCAACCAGAAACCCCAGTTCTAACATTTACCAACAGGGCTTTCTTGACGGTGATGGGAAGTGAAAACTGAACTGTAATTCTGCCCATCTAAATCAGGTGGACCGAATTAGAGGTCTGGCCCTGATGGCCCTTACTCCACAGGGCTGTTGAAGGGATTTAATCACATCAGAAATGGAGTAGTGTCTACTGTGATTAAACCTATAGTCTGCACGCATCCAAATTGCTATATGGACCATTATCTTGGTGGTAAGCAGACTCCATCGCAGTTATGATGGCCTATGCATACCACTAAGATATAAATCATGCCCTATTTCTTCTGTGAGCAAAAATTATGATAATAGCAAAAGTGTAGGTGAAAATGAAATTATGCAAAATACACAAACCACAATGGTTGGATGTTCAATAAGAATTTTCTTGTGTAATAAAAATGTTGCACATCCCTGGATAAAAACATGTGGTGGAAGGAAGCATGAAGCCCTGGATAATAGAATGCTGCAGTATGGAGTGGTAAAAGAGCAGGTAAAGAGTGGAATCTTGTGCCACCATTATGACCTGTAAAAAGTTATGGTTTTGTTTAGAGTTTATCATATGGGATACACTTTCACAAACATGATGAATGCCCTATGTGCAATATTGCACATTTTTATAGCCTGCAGTACTTGTAATAATGTGGCCGGGGCATCTGATAGATTTTATATCCTGATCACCAAACTCTAACTAAGGTCTTTAGTGCTGTGTTTCATGATTGCTTTTAATAGACTCCTTTTGTACATACATAATTTTATTTTGTATATACCTCCATATATTGAGGTGCAAAACTTCCATATCTCCTATTGCACAGTTGATGGAATGACACCCCACTTAAACCATGGTCACTTATGGATGGAATTTCACCAGCATATTGGAAATGTTGACATTTGGGCACTCTGCTTGTCTGTTCACCATTCACTCCTATACTGCAGTAGCATAGATGTGGGGAGAAGGATGAATGCCAAAGGTGTTGAACTGATTTGGTGGGCACAGAATAGCTGTACTGTATGACCTAGTATTTAGGTGATATAGTAACAGGAATGGATAGTCATGTTCCAATTTATTTCCTGATTTCTTTTACGAATGTGGATCTTGTATGTCTGGACCATTATGTTGTGCCCTCACTGGACCTAAAACAATCATCATAGACACCACATTAATGGAACAGCAGCTCATACTTTTAATACTGTCAGCCATGACAGGTCTTTCTTGAAATTGTACACATGTTATAAAAAAAGGCCTAATTGTATAACAGCATGAGGACTGTTTTCAGTAGATTAGGGGCTTAAAAACAAATATTTTGAATGGTGATGCTAGCTAAAAGAGTGTGCAAGACTGCTGTATTATTTTAGCAGCAGGTTGACAATAGCTGTGTTAACAAAAATAACAGAAATACAGTGGAGAGGAATCCTCTTTTCTGCTGTCTGGAAAACTATACATAATGCCTGGGAGGCCTAGTCGCTAAGTGTATTATGTAGACTGTATTGTAGTATTACAAAGCATACTACAAAATGCTATTCACAAGCATATGTGTGAAGTTACGCCTCCACCTTTCCTATCTTTTTTGGTGAGGACGTCTCCACTCCTAGTGCAAAGTATCCACACATATAAGTATACGTTTTTTTTAGTAAATGTGTGAGGGGCTGGAAAATGTTAAATACTTACTATTAAAGAAGGTGTTAAGTGACGGACCAGGAGATGCTTGTGTAGGGATGTCTCCCTATTCACAAAAGTGTAGGCCCATTCCTATTTACAAACTGAACTTCTAAATTTACTACAGCCGAAAAGGGACGCAAAACAGTCTAAAAGTACTCCAGCTCAGAGATGAAGTAAGTCCAGCACCACAAATGGCCAAATATTGGTAATGCAACACCCTCCCATCCAAATTAATGGAGTTACAGACCTAGAATAAAACTTCCTAGGAAATAATGTAAAATTAAAAACATTATTTGAATATTTAAATAAGTATAAATATAAATAAATACATAACAATAGTATGTATTATATAAAAATACATGTTATTATATACAAATAAAGTACATTTAATTTATTCTATGCATCATGTTTAAGAATTTGTAATGGATAATGATTTTACTTTAGGTGGGAATGTATGTTTTAATTTAAACTTAGGGGAAAAGGATTTAATAGTGCTGCTACATTTAAAATAAGTATATGAAAAAATTACAGTAATAATTAGCATAAACATATTTTAACATTTTTTTTCCAATTTGAATAAACTTTTTTACTTTTCCCAAGTCTTTGCCTTAGAGAGACTCTAAAATTGGGGGGGAGCTCTCCACATGGTATAGTATAGGGAAAAGAAACCAATACTTTATAATTAGAAGATCTCCGTAGTCACTGCAGAGAAGTCCACATAGTAAAGTATTTACCTTAGGGAGTTAGCCATCCCAGGGGTGGGGATATTCGCATGGTATAGTGAAGAGTAAAAAGGTAGAAACATTCTGTAAAAAAGAATTTATGTTATATATCTATTTTAAATGTAAAAATGAAATTACAAATTCTACAGCACAAGTAACTAAATAAAAAATGCAATTAAATAGAAAATAAATTCTTAAAAAATAATACAAAATAGATATTTCAATTATGTATTCATGATTTTTAGAAATTAAGGGGGTCATTACGATGGAGGATTTTCCGCATCCTCCGGGCCGGCGGAAGCCACCGCCGGCCCGGAGGATGCGGAAAATCCTCTGCGGACCCACCAGGACCCACCGCCACATTAGGATGGCTGGTGGGTCATGGTTTAGGTACGCAGCTTTTCCGCCGCGGCTGGCTTACAACCGCGGCGGAAAAGCACTAAAATGGTGACGGTGTCTCTCAGACACCGTCAGAAAGATTAGGATGTGCTTTTGAACATGCTTTTCCGCGGCGGCTTTTCCGCCGTGGAAAAGCATGTGTAACTGCACTGCGGGGGCCCGTTGCGGGCCCCCTAGGTGTAGTGGGGGGTGCACATGGGGGGTCTGCATTTGCGTGCACAATGCAGCAGGCACCGCGCGGTGCCTGCCGCTTTGTGCACGCAAATGCTGTGCATGATTTTTTAACATTGCTGCGGGTGCAGCTTGAAGCTCCACCCGCCGCAATGTTAAAATAGAGGATGTGACGGCCACCCAGGCGGTCACATCCTAATCTGCACAGAGGGAACGCCGCAGCCCATGCGGACGTTCCCTCATGCTCTGGGGTCGCGGACGGACTCAAGTCCGTCCGCGATCGTAATGACCCCCTAAGTGTAGAGTTAATAGTAATGTAATCATATTCAAATAAATATATTTTACATTAATTTTAAAATGCAAAAATATATTACCACATTTCATAATTAAATAAAAAAGATGTACTATCTTTATATATTTGTGTAACATTAAATTATAAATATTTATTTGTTTGGCTATTTTTAGGTAATAAGTGAATGTCATTTTCTAAGGTATTTGCATTTAAGTCTCTGTCTCCATTATTTTGTATAGGAGGGTGCCACCAGAGGTTGGCAAAGAGTCGTGTTAGATTTACTACTTTCTTTTAGTAGTAATTTACACTTGTAAGTTAGGTTCCCCTCCCCCTTTTTTGGGGTTAGAGATGTGTAAGTCTACACTTTTCAGTAACTTTACACTAGGATTTTGGTAAAAAGCTAAAAAAATTTAAGCTGCTCAAAAAGTGTAAATAAACATGTATAAATTACATACAAGTGTATATCTTTGTGACTACTCCAGTCATAGTACAAGGCCATCTAACCTCACAGGGAACAAGTTTGAAAGGAAGGGAGAAGCAGAATTGTTACAATAGCCTACCTTTTAAGCAGGTCTATGACAGAGATATTGTTTGTACTATACAGTGCAGACAAGTATATGTCTTTACTACGCATGTGATACATCGCATGCCATTACAACGCGGTCGTTACAACAACCGTGTTGTTACATCGCGAACCATTACATCGCAAGCCATTACAACAACTTGCTGTAGGGAGATCACTTGACTTAGGAGCAGTACAATTTACTCTTCCTACTCCTGTTTGTGCAACAGCAGGGAAGGTGTTGTATTGTAAATCCAACAACTTCTGCTCCTTACTGCAAGTCATTGTAACGACTTGCAATGTAATGGTTCGCAATGTAACAACACAGTTGTTGAAACAACTGCGTTATAATGCCATCCGTTGTATTGCATGCAATGTAAACGCTGTTTCCCAGTGCAGACACCAAAGGCTACACAAGAACTCCCTTTCCCTTTTACATAGAAAATCATTAGGGGGAATCGTATGAAGTGGACAAGGAATATAAAAGGCGCAGAAACGAAGAATCATTGCTTGAGAGGACATGCCGTAGAGCCAGCTATATAATTATGAAAATAAATTCCTTTCTATGTTTGTGTTTGACTTTTTCTTTCACAAGCAAAATAATTGGATTTTGTGTTTCGAAAGCAGTTATTTATTCCATGTAATCAATGTAATCCTATGAATATCATGATTTGAATTGCAATTATTGTAAGCACAAGGTGATAACTCTACTCTAAAGCTTGTTTAAAAAGTACAAACAAATTGAAATAATTTTTTTTCCAGTGCTTGTGAGAGACAAAAATCTAAATGACATGCATATTACACTATATATTTCACATGTCCCTCATTTTTAGTTGCATCTTTACAAACTACACCACTGTGACCAAAGTGGTTTGTGGAACACTATAGTTATATATGTTTTACCTTAATTTTAACATAAATGTTGTACCTGGCCTTTTCTGCAGGAGCTCACTTGATTTTAATTTTCTCTACCTTCCTTTGCTGAATCTGTTGTTGTAGGCTTTTAAGACTCTCTGCACTTTTCCCCTGCTAATCAGTGGTAAAGTACCTGTGTTCTGTCCTTAAAACATGGTAAAATTCCCCTAAACTTGATTGGAACATTTAATTTACTTGTAGGGCTCTAGTACATGCTACTACATGTACCCAGGGTTTGTACATTAAATGCTACTAGGAGGCAGAAGCACTAATTTTGCCACCCACTATAGTAGCATTTTCAAACATGTCTCAGGCCTGCAGTGTGGTTTTAAACTGCCAATATGACCTGACAAAATAAACTTTTGCCAGTCCTAGATCTTCCATTCTAATACTCATAAAATACAATAGCAGAACGCGTTTGGGATGAGTGGGGGTAGAGTCTGGCAGATGGAGGGGGTCAGAAGGGGGCATAGGGGTCGCAAAGGGAGGGAGGTTAAAATAAAAATTATTTTTAAAAAACAACACTTACCCTGCGCTAGTGGTGTCCTGCGTCGCGCTCCTCTGCTCCACAGCTTCACACAGGCACAGGTTCCCAGAATGCCCTGCTGGGAATCCTGAAACTACTTTCACATGAGAACAGCTTCAGGATTGGCCTGAGTGCCCTTGATTGGCACTCCAGGACAGACTGGGAGTCTGTGCCTGCTCTCTCCAACCCTAGCAATACAGCTTGGGTTGGAGAGAGGTTCACTGCACATGATGGTTTAGCTGGCCTGAGATGGCCAAACCACCATGTGTAGTTAAGGGAGTGCACTACCACACCTTTCAGTACCGTCACCCCCCCAGGCTCTGCCCCCAAAGCTTGTCAGGAAAGGAGAAATAAAACAACATGAGTGTCATTTTATTTTCATTTCCTCGTGTTTTTTGGTGAGGTGGGGGGGACACTCCTCGTCCAAGCTGCCACTGATAAGGTAGGCAGTAAACCTTAAGTCATAGGGCGGGGTGCATTGTACTTTAAAAGCAGGACATGTGAGTTTAAGTTTTACATGCTTTGACCAAAAGTCATTTTTCAATGTTGTAAGGCTATCGTTCCCATAGGCTACCACTGGGTTACCTTATTTAAATTATTAGGTGCCATTTTCAGATTGGGAGCAGCTAGAGAACTGATTTATACACTAAAACGAATTTAATTGGTATACAGCGGTTAGCACACATTTTTTACAACGCGGTGCTGTTACCCCGCTACTTTTACCACGCAAGTCGTTACAACGAATTGTGCTGGGGGGCGCTCCAGGATAGTAAATAGTTTAATTTACTATCCAACTCCTTCCCTAGAGTCCACGGGGACTGGAGTTGGAATAGTAAATTAAAAAATTTACTATCCAGCACCCCTCCACGCAAGTCTTTGTAACGACTTGTGTGGTAAAAGTAGCGTTGTAACGGTACGCGTTGTAAAAGTACGCGTGGTACCGTCATACATCCATTTTAATTGGGCCCAGATAGTGAACAATGGGACCTGTGTGGAGCTGGATAGGTCCTTCCTGCCAGGATGGCTGAGAAGGAGCTGTACTCTGCCTTGATAACATTATAAAGGACCTTCCCTGCAGCACATACAAAGAATCCTGACACCAGGCCTGCCCTTGCCTTTGCTCCCCGTAGACAGTTTGGACCAAAAACAGGGCAAAGGGAGGAACTGATGAAAAGCAGGTTTGGGGGTATGTCAGTCCCACACACAAAGGCTGTCATCAGGCATACAATTTGGACCTCAAAAACCGCTCATTAGAACACTGCTGGACCTGTGAAAGTTGCAGAAGTAGGAGTGCCCTACTGTCAGATGCACCGCCCTACTGCTTGAAGGGATGCCGTACCATCTGAAGAAGGAAGTTTGGACCTGCATGTCTTGATCCCTGGCTACCCAGAGTGACTCCACAGGTCAGTTAAGTCCAGCACCTAGATACCCTAACAGGTGACATTAAGTGCTCTACAAATCTACTGATTGGTTGATTGAGCTAAAAGGACACAACAAGCTTGTAGAGAGACCTCTGGAACTGCCCAGCTAACCAGCACAAACCTTACCCATTTGAGAACGGTTGCTGTCCTCTGAAGGAGTGAGTCCTGATCCCCCAAGAGGTAACCCCCCACACAAAGCCAGGACCCTTGGCTTGTATCAGTGGCAGTTCCTCCACAAGATAAAGGTAAAAATCTTGAAGTTTGGGCTCTTCACATTCATAAGTGGGCCCGTTCATGCTAAAACACTGCCACCCATGAGGAACCGCCAATGCACAGCTGCAGTGACACTTGCTTTTCACGCTGACAGAGACCGTCCACAATGACCCACAACACAGGACCTGTACTTTGTGCTATAGCAAAGACAGCCTGCAGGGACCTCCAATGCAATGCTCCAGCAAAAAAAGGCTCTTCTTGCTACAGCAATACAATGCTCAACCTGCTCTACATGCCAAATGCCTCCTCTCTTCATGGCCTCCTTCAACACAAACTGAACTTTTTGCACTGCACTTTAGAAGGTAACTCTTTAGTGGGTCTAACCTGGTTCCTTTATGTGACCCACACTCCATCACGGTGGACCTGACTTTCTCCCAGTCTAGCATGACCAAATAACTGTCAGTGTCTAAAATTCTACTATTTGGATTTTTATCATTCTGGTGTCAATTTATGTATTAACATTTACTCTATTTTTATATACTGTTTTTTCTTGTGTTGCGTTTTTACTTTGTTATTATGTTTGTGTGCTGCATAAATACTTTACAAATTAAGCCTTACAGCTTGTCCAAGATGGCGGACGTGTAGGACGTGCTTTGCAGCTCCTCCGGCTGCGCCAAAACTTTTACATTGGAATCGCCTGCTCTGGGACTGCCTCCTTGGCAGGGGGCACAAGAACTGACCTTCGGAGCACACCCGGAGTCTGTCGGGGTACTTATTGCCACACGGCTGAGCCCTGGAACGATGGCGGAGATCACCACAGCAAAGAGGAGAGCAGGCGGCAGGCCCGAGCCACGTCATGAGCGACTACTGGAGTCCCAGCAGGGGCCCTGCAATTGTTTGACATGGAGCGCTGACACCCTCATCGGCTGCCCTTACTGGGGTGCCAAACTCGGAGAACCCTGCGCTGCTGGCCGGGGTCGAGTGGCCTGGTGTGGAAGTGGCACAGCGGAGACAGCCCTGCCTCGTAGGTTGTGCAGCAGTGGAGGGGTGACAGGCGGGACGCGGAACCCTGCAGCTCAAGAGAGGACTTCAGAGCAAGTCGAGGCACCTGAAGCTGGATCGCCTAGTTGGCCCTCTCCCAAGTCGGGCTGCCTGCCCATGCATGTTACGAAGGTGGGGGCTGTTGGGAGAGCGAGAAACAAGCCTGCGGGCTCGGAGATAAAGATCTACTGTGCTCGGAACGCCTGCTGGTGCTCTAGAGGCAGCTGCTACTGAGTCCCGGCCACAGCAGCATAGGGGACTGATCAGAGTACTGCAGCGGCACATAGCGATTGAAGGACCCTGCACTGAGGGGGCGCTACAGAGCGAGTGGGCCTGCCGCAGGGAGTGAGCGGCTCGGGAGCACGTCATGTTCTATGCGAGATCTCAGGCATCTGGCAGCAAAGGGACCCTGGGAGACCGAAATAAGGCCTGAAGCCTGCCCCATGGTGCCACAGTGCCACAATAGAAGAGCTTGGGCTGGGCCATCTGGCATTCCGGCACTTGGGGCATTAGCAAACTCCGCTAGCAGAGAGCCTAGATGGCGGTCAGTCGACACCAGAGGACGAAGAACAGGCCCAATTGGGGAGGCCCTGGAGATCCCTGGGAATAGTACATGGAATAGATGACAGTGGCACCCTAGTTGAGACACAAACTGTACTGTTGGGCTATGGTGGGTGAAGAGAGTGGAAAGACCCATCCAGAGTCCTGTCAGCAATCTTAGGACTGCCACCAGGCTTTAAGGCAGGAGTAGGGTGCTTCACCGCCTAGCCAGCACTGAAAACTGGAGTGTCCGTAGCCAGAGCACTTTTCACGCAAGAAGGGGTGAGAAGTGGTATCTGAAGAGCCACTCGACCCCCTGCAGGGTGCAGAGACCGACGCCTTCCACAGCACACAACTGGTGATGCAGGAGTGCAACATATTGGCCGCAATGGAGGAGCACTGATCTAAGGTCCCTGGTGCATGGATAAAGAGATCTGGAGCTTGTGATTGCAGCAGATAGTGAGGTCCTGGAGTTGGTAATTGGATCACGTAGACAAGCCAGTGCTTGAGTATTGACCACACTGAAGAGCGTGGCACCCTCATCGACCACGCCGAGCACAGAGAATGGCTAGTCTATGGCTGAAGAAGGAGCACTCCGTGAAAGAAATGCTCTTAAAGCAGACCACCCAAGGGGTGTCAGACAATACAAGCCAGGAGCCAGAAGGGTCATCAGGGACTCAAGAAGGAGGGGATGCTCCGGCCACAAAAGCCTTCATGACGGATCTGTTCACATCACTGAGAGCTGATCTCCAAGAGCTCAAGGAGCACATACCGGCTGACTTTAGAGAAGTAAAACATGACGTAGAAGACATCGGGGAGCAAGTGGCAACCCTTGAGGAGCACGAAACAGGACAGGGAGAGGAAATCGAGATGATGCAGCAAGAGCTCCTCCGCCTTAAAGAGCAACATATCGAACTGCAAGGTCAAGCAGAAGATCTAGAAAACCGCTCCCGCCGCAATAACGTAAGCGTCCGAGGAGTGCCATCTGGCACGGAAGGGGAGGACCTCAGGGAGTTTGTGTCAGCCCTCGGCGGACAAGTGTTGGGAGACAAGCACACAACCGGCAATCAGATTGATAAAGCACAAAGAGTAGGCCTACCACAGTGCTGAAAGGCACCACCACCGGACATTCTCATCTGCATTCATAATTTTCAACTGAAAGAGCTGATTATAAAGAAAGCTAGAGCGGCGCACCTGCTGCAGTTCTGTGAAACCTCCCCAATGCTCTACTAAGACCTCTGGGCTATCACCTTAAGTAAACGTGGGGAATTCAGTCCGGTCAGAGCGCACTTGAAAGAACTGGAGATTGCTTACTCTTTGGGTCTTTTCGAATTATCCTCAGATATGAGTGCAAGCTGTGGCAGATTTGTTCTCTTCAGGATGCCAGGGAGGTGTTGGGAAGGGCGCGGTCTCAATCTCCAGAGGCACATTGCATCAGTGCTGCAGGGTTGAGCCAAGCACATCTCCGGTGACACAGGGTTGGAAAACTCTTGTCAGCACATAAGCCTGACACAGCCACTTTTCTCAAAGAGTGAGAAGTGGTCATCTCCTCCTTCTCTAATAGCCCTGATCAACTAGTTCCCTGCTGAGAGACACTGCCAGTAAGAGTCACAGAGCACATCCCAGAGGCAGAGCCGGAGAACAAGCTCTCCTCTCCTAGTGAGCTCACTTAGGCCACTGCCCCTTTACTTGTTGTTTTGCTGAAAAACTTTGGTCATCATGGACTATTGTTTTGTGACATCCTGTTTGATGCATGAGGGCTCAATGTTTATTGTTCTGGGGTTTATTTTTCTTTGGGTATTCTGCATCAGTAAAAAGCACAAAAGAAAAAGGTCAAGGCACCCTAGACATGCACGGGTTTTTTGAGAAGTTCTAGGTAATGTAAACAGAATGGTGGTAGTGCGTGAGCTGGGAACCTGACCTCCCTGGCTCCCTTAATATTTTGGAAAACCAAAATTAATGCCACAAACAAAGGTGCTCAGCACATACCAGTATATTTAGAGTATCAAGACGATAATGTAATACAATCTATTGGAGTGCAATCTAATATCAGTCACAGTCACAATAAGTACGCTCCCAAAGCCCAATAAATTTGCTGAAAACTAAGTTTTATCACGAAATGTTCTTCCTTCTTTATTTTGATAAATGATATTTTCATTCACTTTTTAAAAACATGATACATGATCTTGGCCGTTTCAACTCCATGAGTCTTCTTCGAGGCTTTATTTATACTCCTGTATTCTTACTTTTCAAAGATTCTTGCTCAAGAAACGCCCAATGGTTTAATTTGCTTATTCCTATCTCTGGTGCAATCGTGTCTGCCACTGAGCACAGCCGTTTCAAGGCTCTCGATTGAGCAGAGCGCCGAGTCCACGGTACTCGGCGTTTCAAGGCTCTCGATTGAACAGAGTGCCTCCTTATGGGGGAGCATTATTAGCAATACCGATTGAGACAGCGAGATACTACTGTGGAATATATTGAGATTAAACTGCGTCACTTTGGAGAATATTTAAATGAAGTTTTCAGAAAATTTATTTGGCTTTGGGAGCGTACTTATTGTGATTGTGACTGATATTAAATTGCACTCCAATAGATTGTATTACATTATGTTCTTGATACTCTAAATATACTGGTATTCATTTATTTATAACGTTTTATATAGCGGTGCTGAGCACCTTTGTTTGTGTTATTCTGCATCAGTGCTAAGGTCCCCTGCTTCAAACAAAGGCTGATGTGTATTCTTAGATCTGTTCCACACCGCCCCCTTCAAGCAGGTCATGACTTACAGCCTTCTCCCCCAATAGGTGCTTGTGATGCGTAGAGATCTCAAAGTCATCTCTCTTAATGTTCGGGAGCTTAACCATCCCGTAACACACTCAGCTATCCTCGTGTTGTTATAAAATGCAGAAGGGGACATTTGCATGCTACAAGAAATCCACTTACTTTCCAAAGACACTCCAAGCATGCGTACATGCAGATTTTCGCACCAATACTGGTCTGCCAGTACCTCCAAATCCTGTGGGGTCGCTATACTGTTTAGTTTGAAGGCAAGGTCCTCTCCACGCTTTATGAAGTACAGGGGAGGATGCTTGCTCGACGGGTACAATGGGGCCCCACACTTCTCACCCTCCTCAACATCTACTCCCCTAACATGAACCAAGAACCTTTTCTCATTAAGACTCTTACGGATGGGCTGGCATCCGCTGACGCACGATTTTGATACGCGGCAACTTTAACTTAGTGCTGGATAATGACTGGGATTGCTCTTGCCAGCGGCAAGCTCAGACGGGTGCGATCTCCACTGAGGCTAAGGAATGGCTGGCAGAATGCGGGCTGTACGACATTTGGGGCCTTCATCACCCAAACGCATGAGACTACACATATTATTCAGCTGCCCATAAGTCATACGCGCGCCTAGACCACTTCCTAGCTTCGACAATGCTCTTGACTAGCATACAGGAGTCTTCAATAGAGCCTCGCTCCTTATCAGATTACACTTTAATTACAGTCACACTGCACAAGGGAGGAACTACTCCCACTCCGACATGATGGCGCTTGCGTGAGGGTCTGTTACAAGCACAGCAAACAGTGAAGAAGATCAGGGGGAAAATTATGGAATATATAAAACATAATGATAGAGCAGATGCCCCGTTAGCTGCAATTTCGGAGTCCCTGAAAATGGTGGTACAGGGGAGTTCATGTCTATATCCTCTGCAGAGAATAGGAAGTGCAGGGAAATGAGACAGAGCATCACACAAGAGGTGAGGGAGTTGGAAGCGCTACATAAATGACTTGGACAGGGCGGAGTATGCACTACTGCGTTTACGACATAAGTTTTACTTAAGCAGTGACAAACGTGGGAGGATGCTAGCCCATTGGTTGAGGGCTGGAATACTGGCAAAGGCAATACCTATGATAAAGACGTCATTGGGGAGGAAGTCTATGCAGATAGGCAGATAGCAGACACATTTTAACGGTTTTATCAATCCTTTTCCACCATAAAAAATACAGGGCAGGCGGCCGTGAGTAAAAACCTCGAAATTTGCAATCTCACTCCTCTTCCCAAGGATAAGGCGAGTCAACTGGACAAGCCCATCCGCCCAGAAGAAGTCATATTGGCCATTTCTCGGCTGAAGTTAAACAAGGCCCGGGGCCCAGACGGATACCCAGCCTTATTTAACCAGACCTTTCATGTGGAACTGGCCCCTCTCCTCACTAGACTGTTTAAATCTTTTCTGGATAGTGGCATAATCTCTGACTCCATGGCAGAAGCAGCGATCTCTGTGATTCTCAAGCCCCAGAAGGACCCCAGTCTATGCGGGTCTTATCGCCCAATCTCCCTACTTAACCTAGATGTGAAACTATTTAAAGGGGTGCTGGCTGCCCGTTTGGGTCTGATGATGGCGGGGCTGATAGACCCCGGCCAAGCAGGATTTATCCCCACTAGGCAAGGTGGAGACAATATGAAGTGACTCCTCCATATTATGGACAGCGTGCGCTGTTCTGGGACAGAAGCCTATTCCTGTCAATAGACACGGAAATGGCATTTAACAGGGTGCATTGGAGTTACCTGTTCGATACTTTACGTCGCTTTGGTTTTGGGGAGCGATTCATTACGTGGATTTTGTGGATATACCAGACACCTAGAGCTTTTGTTAGGGTAATGGGACGTCATCCCCATCCTTTCAAATAGCACGAGGCACGTGGCAGGGGTGGCTGCCTTTACCCCTCCTCTTTGCCCTATATATGGACCAGAGGATCAGGGATCACCCTCAAATCAAAGAGCTGCGCTTTGGAGGAGACGTTCATAAAATAATCCTTTATGCAGATGATGTGATTTTGTACTTAGCGGACTTTTTGGGACCCTTTCAGGGTTTAAAGTTAACCTGAGCAAATCTCAGACGCTCAACCTCACTACCCCGCCAAAGAAGGAGGAGTCACTATGGGAGAGATTCCCCCTACAAATAGCTTCACAGCCGATAACATATCTGGGTATTCTACTAGCCCCAACGATCTCAAGGATGCTGGAGCCAAACTATTCCGTACTGTTAGAGCAGATGACGAAAGCCCTGGCTGGGTGGGAGAGGCTAAAACAGGCCTGGTTTGGGTGCATCGCAGTAGTTAAAATGACGGTGTTGCCACGAATCCTATATATGTCCAGATGCTACAGTTGGTCCCCCCCCCCCGAAGGTTCTGTGCTCCCTCCAGTTGGCTATTAACAAATTTGTTTGTGGAGGCAAAAAGACGCGCCTGCAAAGCCCAAGCAGAGGGAGGTGCAGCTCCCCCTGTAATACAGAGTTACTTATAGGCTTCTCACCTTAGACATATTGTGGAGTAGAATCGACCACTCTCCGAAAAGCACTTCCCTTCATGGACCAGGCGGTTGCTGGGATTAATATCTGGAGAGATGCCTGGCTAACACGCAAATTGAGGGCTTGGGGTCGCTACTCATCACAGTCACTGCAGCCACGATGAAGGTATGGGACACATTGGCACTCAGAAGAGGGCTGACGACTTTTCCTTCTCCAATGTCCCTCATTGTTGACAACCTGAACTTCCAGCTGGGCTGTAAATCTGAGGTATTCCAGAGATGGAGAGAAAAGGGGTGTAAGCGGATTGGTTCACTGTTTGATAGCCAGGGTATTATCCCATACGAGCAGTTAAGACACAACTATGATTTGCCTAATGCCGACGAATCCACTATCTCCAACTCTGGCATTGGGTTACTTCCTCCTCATACATGAGGCAAGCTTCCCAATGGCTTACTCCTTTTGAGAAATGATTGGTTAGCAAAATGGACGATAAGCACTTTATCTCAGACCTGTGCACCATGCTGGCCACAGGACAGGGAGGGGGTCGGACGAAAGGACAACTCCGGTGGGAGGAGGAATTAGGGAGAGCCTGGATGGACAAAGAATGGGAAAATATCCATTATAGCCCACAGTACTGCTGGCACTGAATCAGCTTTCAAAGTCATGTCATACTGGTATCTCACACCGGCGCATATTCATAGCTGGGAAACATCCACCCGGAAGAGTGTTGGCGAGGAAGCAGTCTCACTGGCTCCCTTGCACATCTGCTTTGGCATTGCCTGCGTTTAGGACGCTTTTGGGAAGGAGTGTTGAATGACATAGACAATGCCTTTGACACGGAGATCCTGCGATTTCTGGCGTATACTTTGCTGGGTCTGTCAAATGCACTGGCCTTTCCCATGCGTTCAATGCGGGGTAGGCAGATAGCACTGGCATTACTGGCAGCTCGACAGACACTTTTGGCACAGTGGGGCACCGTAAATGTTCCTGACCATACAGCATGGCTACATCCACTTTGCTTAACCCTGGCCATGGAACGCCTTTCAATGATTCAGGAGCACAAAGGGGAGAAATATGCAGAGTTACGGGCCCCTTCTACATGCATATTGTTCAAAGAAGTCTGAGACGTCACGTGCCCCAAGTACCTCCAAATACTACACTTGCTTCCTACAGAGGAAGACGCAGTTACATACCACAAAGAAAGGGCCGGGTGTGAGATACAGTTTAACAGGGTAGAGAATTGCTTCTGCATCAAGTAGAATGCTTGCTGGTGCAGATACCCCTTTTTCCTTTTAGTTTTGGGAGGGAGGGATTTTTCCTTTTGCTTGTAGGCATTCGTATATCCGTTTTTTTCCTTTTGTCAAGTTGGTACGTACAATCTACTACGCTGCCAGCCACTGGGTTGTAGGTAAAAGCTGTGTTCTGCATTGTATCTATGTCTTTGCTGCTGGCCTCTATGGTTGTAGGCATATGGCTGTGTAATACAAATGCTGCAGGATTGTCATTTAAAATGAATAAAAGATTGGTTCCATAAATTAAGCCTTACTGCTTTGTGCAAATGTACCAGATGGTTAATCACATTTAAATTAGTGACCTTTGTGGTTCACCCTGACAAAGATTGTGGTTGTTGCCTGAGTGGGGCTTCCACCCCTCTCAACTAATAACCAAGTTTCCTACACCATGGAAATAATTTCAAAGTTTCTGTATGCAGGTGCGGCAGTGTTTTATTTTTCACTTCCAATCTCCTTTCATCTCCTTTACTCTTGTGACCAACGCACAACCTTTCATTGACCAACTACACTACTATGTTCTAAAGGGACATATGCATATGGTGATGGCCATCTTCAATTGCTATTTTTGAACAAAAATATTGAAAGATAGCTGTCTGTGAATATTGGTTGCATTAATACATTTATACAAGTACTGTCAAAGCCAATATTGGAGGGCATGGAGTGGTATCGGCATGCAGCGGCAAGGGAGATGGTGAACATGTTAAGCAGAGAGATACAATGTGTAGAGCGATTGAGTGGGGCAGGAGACCCCCAATGAGCTGGGGGTATGAAGACAGGGATAGAGCTGGTATATAAAACAGCTGGAAGCAGAAAAAAATGGAGTGAAAGGAGAGAAAATAGTGCCTCAAGTACTGCATTGCATAAACTCCTTAGGAGATGGAAGAACACAGAAACATTCACTAGAATGAGATGAGACAGCCACTTGTCTTTGATCTGATCCTATATGTCACTTATAATATCTCAAATCAATGGCCGTAAGAGGGAGAACATAAAAAGCCAATGATTTGAAGTGGGTTTACCCAAAACCCACTCATGGTGCCAGGTGTACAAAAAATGGTCGCAAAAATACTGGTTGCAATTTTCGACCACTATTTTTGTGATCAGTAAATAATTTTACGAAACAACTTATGCCCTAATAGGTTCGTTTATAAAATTCAAATCATAGTGTATTGTAAATTGACCCACCTCATAAAAATGAATGCAGTAGGTTGCAAATTCGAATTCACTATGAGGACATAAAAGAGACAGTGTCCTGCTAGGGTCAACAGATGACTGTGCCTGCGAATGCACTAGTAAAGGAAACTTTTTGAAAATGCAAACCATTTTCCATAAAGAAAATAGGGGCTGTGTTTAAAAAAAAATTACTTTTTTCTAAAGATTGAGAGTTTGTAAATCCATTACAACAATAAGTTCGTAGTTCCTAATTTTCAATATTTTGAAACATGTTTGGGTATGTGGAAGCAACATTTACAAAATTCCCCTTCCAAACACCCAATCAATTTCAGTTTTCCATTTTAGGACTTCACAAAAATGTATCGACTCCTGAAATGGGATTAGTACTTTCGCCAAATCAGTGTGTTTGCAATCTTTAATATGCTTAGTACGCCTGGTCCTAAGTACATAATTTAAATCACAGAATGATAAGACTGTCTCTAAGCAAGACCTGGAAACGGCCTAATTGTATGATATATTGTTTAACTTAAAACATTTTCTGACGTATTCTAGCTCTAACAATAGTATAAATTTAAAAAACATAAAGTTAAGTTATGGGCATTCGCGGCATTTGCTGAATGTCACAACGGATTTGGCGTTGTAGTATTTTCAGTAGTCTTCAGAAGACTTTACACAAGACTCACGATTACCACTGACTGCAGACTAGGTCAGATTAAACTTGTGATGATATATAATGAGTATTGTTTTCAGGTCAAATGGCTATGTCTTATTTTTGAAGTTTTGATATATGATTATGGTGTTAAAGAGTCCGGGCAGGGATGCTTTGGCAATTGTCTAGATATCAACTAGATTGCTATGCAAGCCCATTGCCCAGTGGATGGACTCAGTGTGTGTGCATGAGTGTGTGTATGTGTGTGTGCACGCGTGTGTGTGTTTGTGTGTGTGTGTGTGCACATGTACATTTTTGTATTCATCCTTTTGCGTAAGTGTTCATACACATGTCTAAAAATACGTGGCGAGTGTTGTTGAGTACCACAATGATAAACTATGTGGTGCATCTGTACACTTTTTTAAGCTTGTTATGAGACCCATTCAATGTGTAATGTTAGATAGTAGCTTTTGATGTGTCAATTTGCGAAGTGTACTTGTGGGACATATCTGTGTTGCATTGGATGTATGCAAGGTGGTCTATTGGGGGTATAGTGTGTTTGTTGGAATCTGTACTATAGTATTCATTTTGGCATGGTAACAAGTTTGCGTTTCTCATTGGCTTTCAGGCATCTACATTGCACAAATCTTGTCTAGTGGTGAACTTTGCGTGTTTACACCAAAAGAGTATAATCATAGTAGACACAGTACACCAGACGGTGAAATGACCCGAAGTAAGGTTAGTCTTAAAGGCAAAGATACTGTCAAGTTATTGAAACTAACTAAGCAATCAATGTTGGTGACCTAAGCAGGCCCTAAACAACCTTTTAATGACCCATATTTTGCATATCTTTCCTAAGCAAAAATATCCCCTCTCATTATCCCAAAGGTTTTCAGAGATAGACAATTTCCAGTAGGTAAAACCATTGTCGTCATTGTCAACCCCTCGCTAGACTGGCAACCTGTGCAAGCAAGGGTCAGTGCCTGACAAAACAATGCTGATCAGCCCCATGAAGTGCCAACCTCCTGTCTTTACATATCAATCTTAGCCTAATAATTAATTTCAGATCACAGACACCTTTGCTGTTTTGTGTTTAGATGAGGTATAGTAGCAGTTTCGTCCCCTCATAATCCCCTGTTATATATTTCTACATTCCTTTTTAGTGGAGGATGATGTTTCAGGAGAAATCAAATCTAACCAAGTACAAAGTGGTATATTAATGGAGATTCACCCTGCTTTATATAGTTTGGTTAGGAGGGAGAAGAACAGACGTTTGGTAGAAGACCCTTGCTTTTTAATCTTAGCTCTCATGTCCTTGAATATTGACTTCAATTCATCTCATCACTAACCAAGGCAATAACAGACAAAAGCTGTAGACTAAGATCCAATTTCCTGTCCAAGAGAACTCCTGAATCAGCCTCTTTAAAGCTAAACCCAGGATAAAATATGTGAGTTGATGGAGCCAAATGACCAGTGCAAATTATTATCATAGATCATAGGAAGAATATTATGTGAGAAACAATTGTAAAGGCAACAATAGAGGACCCAGATTTGAACACCATTCTGAGCAGGAAACAGGAAGGGTGAAAACAAACATAGGGCCCGATTCACATAACTTTGCTACTCCTAAACTGAGACAAATCCTACCTTTAGGACTTTCAGTATTCACAGAAGGCATTTAGGAGTCCTAAAGTTAGGAGTCCTAATGTTACTACTCCTAAACTGAGAGAAATCATAACTTTAAGAATTTTGGTATTCACAGATGGCATTTAGGAGTCCTCAAGTTTGTAGTCCTAACTTTACTACTCCTAAACTGATAAAAATTCTAACTTTAAGACTTTCAGTACTCACAGAAGGCCTTTAGGAGTCCTAAAGTTAGGACTCCTAACTTCTGTGAATACTGAAATGAGTTAGGGCCTTCTGTGAATACCAAAATGGTAGTAAGTTTAGGATTTTGTCTTAAGTTAGTTCTGTGAATCGGGCCCATACTGTCTAAATATGAAACTAAAGTAATGATAGGAAGTCACATGAATAATGGCAAGATGCAATAGTGATCACGTTACAGCAATTATGGATTAAAATATAGGTTCAGTAAAATATGAATCTGTATATGAAAGGGCAAAATATTTTGTTAAAAAGTAAGTAAGAAAGCCAGCATGTAGGTATTTACGCAGTACTCAAAATGGCATTGTGCTTGAAAAGTTTTCAATTCACTTATTGAGTCCACATAATAGGTGGTGATTCCAAGAGAAAGAGAGTTCCAGATTTTAGAAACTCCTGTAAAAAGGACTAAATAAGGTCCCTTACATTACTAAAGTTGCTTCTCAATCAGAAAAGTGATAGCAAAGCAGAGGAATTGAATTCCTCCAGAAATGTCTGGTTTCTGTGTCAGATAATTGGGTGTGCACAAGTCAATGACGTTGTGAGTTTTTAAAATTAGTTTATAGTTACTCCTGGCTTCAAGCAGAAGGTATTGTAAAGAGATTACATCAGCTGCTCAGTGGTGAAAGTTTCAGCTCCATGAAACAGATATTGCTGTTCCATGGTGGGCTATCTGAAGAGAAGATGGGTTTTGGATACGCATTAAGAAGGGAGATTTCGTAATCTTGTCTTCAGGCACAAATGATTGTAATTGGTCTACAACTTTGAAGTCCGCTTCCAGGGAGTAATATTTAATCAAACAAAAATTTGACAACTATCTTTCTGTGTGGGTTGAGATATGGAGAACATATTTTTGGCAAGATGACTAGATTGATCAATGACGGCAGGTGCTTACTCAGAAAGCTATGTCTTCAGGGAAGACAATTTTATGTAAAGTTGAGCGTTATCAGCATTAACATGGTATAAGATACCAGACTTGCTCAGAAGAACTACCGGGGTTGAACATAAAGCTTAAAAAAGTAGGTGCCAGGAACAGATCCCTCGAGTCCAACTTGAGGGAGTAATCTAAGGCTACAGTGAGAGAGAGTAAAGGACTGGTGGCTTGCTGTTTTCCTTTTCCTGGTTCGCTGACAAAATCACACTAACATGGTTTGATGGTTTCAGTTTGGGAAGGATATTTTCCCATTTAATTTAGGTGATCCTATTAAAGAATCTAGATTGTCAGAAGATCTCGAAAATTGAGTTTGGAATGCAAATTGAAAATAGAGTTTTCAGCATTAATAGATAGCGGTGATTATATGTGGAACCCTGATCCAACCATAATAGGGACTCGTCCAGATAGAAGATACATAGGTTTTGACCACAAACAATATATTAGAGGAAGACTGAACATCACGTACAGGGAAAAGAGAAAAATGTCATTTTTTCAGACAAATTAGGAATTATTTTAAAAAGGATAAGCCTATTAAAATCAAAGAAGGTATTATTATTATTCCACTTCCAAAAATGCCTGCATCATACATGATGATAGAAAGAGGCTACCACACTTGTGTTTGGTTAGAAAATTGGACAGAATTCACAAAAGATGATGTAATATTAGCATTGTTAATGTAAATGTTAATGTTAATGTTGCTTATAAAGCACAAACAATCATCCTGAGTAGGATATCACGGCGCTATAATGTCTGTGGTGGGCAGTAGGCTAATACAGAGTGGTTTGTCTTAATCTGGTTTGGGGAAGAGAAAGGTTTTCAGTTGCTTCCTAAAAGATAGGTGACAATCCATCAGCCTGAGGTTCATGGGCAGCTCGTTCCATTTGGTTGCGGCTAGGTGGGAAAAGGCCCGTCTACACATCCTAGCTCTCTTTACTCGAGTAGTTCTTGCTCTCGCTGTTGTCTGAGACCGGAGGTTCCTAGATGCAACATAAAATTTGATTTTATTTTTTAGAATATGTGGGCCCGTGTTATACAGTGTTCTATGCGTTATGCATAGCATTTTAAAAGTGGCTCTTTGTCTCATTGACAGCCAATGGAGCTCTCTCATGCAGCTCTTGGCTGGGTCGTATTTCCTTTTATTGCAGATTGCTTTTGCCGCAGCATTCTGTACGACCTGTAGTTTGGCAAATAGATAGTCTGCCATACCTACAAATAGGGAGTTTCCATAGTCCAGCCTGCTCATCAGTAATGACTGGACCAGGATCTTCCTGCACTCGGTAGGAATCCAAGGGAAGACTCTTCTGAGCATTTTCAATAATACAAAGCCTTTGCTGCAGCTTGTGAATACATGGGTTTTCATGGACAGGGTGTTGTCCAGTGTCACTCCTAAATTCCTTGCTGTCACTGTCGGCTGGGAGGGGTACCCAGGGTTGTGGGCCAACAGCTGCTATCCCATAATTGTGTATGTCTACCGAACAGCAGTATTTAGGATTTATCTGCGTTTAGCTTCAGACAATGGCTATAAATCCAGTTGGATAGTTCGGTGAGGCAGTTTAATAACCTATCCTTTGGGTCATCTTTCTCATCCAAGGTAATCATTAGCTGGGTGTCGTCTGCATAAGAACAGATATCGACACCCCACTTTTTTCCTATCTCTGCCAACGAGGAGACAAACACATTAAACAACGTTGGGCTTAATGAGGCCCCCTGTGGGACCCCATACTTGATGTTCCGGGGAGGGGATGAGAAGTCACCCATGCGTACTGATTGAGTTCTGTCTAGCAGAAATGATTGCAGCCATCCCAATGCTTTTTCCCGGATGCCTTTTGCTGCAAGGGTTCCCAGTAACCGGTTATGTAGTACGGTGTTGAATGCCGCCGAGAGGTCCAATAGTATCAGGGCGACCCTTTTCCCCCGGTCTACCTGTGTTCTGATGTTATCCATCACGGCCAGAAGTGTTGTCTCTGTGCTGTTATTGGCCCTGAACCCTGTTTGGGAGACACCCAGTAGATCGTTTGTTTCCAGGAAATTGGATAGCTGCCTGTTGACCAGTTTTTCTAAAACTTTTGATGAGTAGGGTAGTTGAGATATAAGTCTATAATTAGCAGGGTTATTATTGGGGTTAATTGCGAGAAGATATGGTGTGGACATGGGTCCAATGGGGATCCTGATTTGACTTCTAACATGACTTTGCCTACCTCCTCTTCTGAGAAGGGGCCGAAACTAGAACAACTGAGCTGGGCTATAGATGGCGCATGGTGCTCTGTATGTTCTAGTTCGATGTTGGAAAATGAGGTGTATATTTTGTCTATTTTCTCGCAGAAGAAGTCATTTATTTTGTTGCAACCTTCTTGCGACGGAGTGAGATTTGATGAGAGACTTGTGGGGCTGCACAATTCTTTGACTATTTTGAATAATTCTTTCTATGAGTTTTTGTTTTCTGTTATTCTACGTGAGAAGTATTCTTTCTTTGCTTTCCTTATAGCTTTATTGTAGAGTGTGAGTTCTTTTTTATATGTGACTCTAGCTTCTTGGGTTTTTGTAAGTCTCCAATTATGTTCCTATGATGTGCATTTTCTTTTTAATAACTTTAGTTCTAGCCCATACCACTTCTCTGATATGGTGCATCTAGGCTTGTGTTTGAAGCGTAGCGTTGAACATTGTTCCAGTGCGTTCATAATGTTGTTCTTAAGTTGATCTAATTCATCGTTGATATTGGTTGTAATTGTGTTTGTATTTATGAAGTGTTGCTGGAATTGTTCTACAGAGAAATTTTTCCAGCTCCTGGTTTTTACTGCTGCCAAGGCTGGTGGTCTGATGTTTTTAACAAGTAGGTTGATGGAGAATACAATCATAAAGTGATCTGTCCATGTCATTGGTTTTATCTCATTAATGACAATGTCTCCTATGTTAGAGAACAACAGGTCTAATGTATGTCCTGCCATGTGTGTTGGCTGATCAATTCTCTGGGTCAACTGTAGGATTTCCATATCCTCCACTAGCTGTTTGTTTAGGGGGTTGTTGCTATTCTCGTAGTGTATGTTGAAGTCCCCTAGAAGCAGGATATTTTTGTTCTTGAGACAGACCGGCATAATTTGTGCAAGGAGTTGGGCACTAAAGTCTAACGTGCTACCTGGAGGGTTGTAAATAATCACTCCACCAAGTAGAATGTTGGTATTTATGGACACTGAGAATGCTTTTGCTTCATAGCTGTTGGCCTGTGTGATAGCCTCTTGTCTACAAGTGAGGGAGTCTTTGAACAGAAGAGCTACCCCTCCTCCCTTCTTGTTTACTCTGTTTAAATTGAGTATTTTGTATTCAATCGGAAGGGCTGTTGCAATATCAGGGGTACTATGATTGCCAAGCCAGGTCTCGGTAATGAAGGCCAAATCGGGCTTGAATTCATTCAGGATATCCCATATTTCCGTCGCGTGTTTGGGTACGGATCTAGCATTGAGGTAGATACATTTGAGAGCAAGGTCAGGGGTTTTTATTGGGGTGGGACCGTACCAGGGATTACTCTCCCATCTGCAGTTTTGGCAGCAGAAAGGGCCCATGATATTTAGGGGTCCCATCAGTGCACATAGTGCAGAGTTTCTTACCCTTATGCTGTTAATATTCCTGAGCTCGCTACTGGAATAAGTAATGTTGCTCCTTGTCCCTCTCGGTGTATCGCTAGTCGGTTGGACAGGGGTTGTGGCCCTTGGTCCCGGCCCGTCGCGGACGGGCGCAGACTGGCTTGCCTTTGGTGCGCCTTCGGCGCCCCACCGGCGCGCCCCTGCGCACGTCCGCTGCGCATCCTTGGGGGTGGTATCATTTTGTACTGGCGAGGGCGGGAGGTGCCGAGCACTAGTCTGCTCACCCTGCTCCTGTCTCCTCACCTAAGATGGCGGTACCCCGGCAGCGCCAACTCGGCTGCAAAGGGGGCGGAAATTAGGCCGATTGAGCTCCTACTCATGCCCAAGTGCCCAAGTGTAAATATAGAACAGGGTGAGTGATGTCCCTTGATATTTTAAGTGCGCTTTAAAAACGGAAGTTTTCCGTGAAATAACAGTTTTAAAAACAGCTTGTCAATATTACAAACACTGTCCCGGCTTCCACCTCAGGACCACTCTATAAGGCATACACACACACACACTAGCATTCCCAGAATACGGAACATTTAATGGAAGAATTTTACACAATTTGAGAACTCATATGAACGAACTAGAATCCAGACCTAGATTAACTCAGTATGAAGCTTTAGAAGAGTGGGAAACTGAGGCTTTAGAACGAGACAGATCTCGAAGTAATAGGAATTTAAGTACATTTTACCCTAGATTTCCTAGAGAAACCAGAGAAAAGCAGATGAAACAATGAAGACAGTCTATGCTAGTGGAAGGATTATATCCTGTATTTACCACTGAAGAACCAACTGGAAGTAAAAGTACAAAAAAGACAAAGCATTTAGAAAATGGTAATGGAGATTATGAGGACAAATAATTGGAAGACTTTTTAATGAAAAATCCACCACCTTATCAGGAAGAAACAAATGGAATTACTCCTTGTGCCCCATTTCTAAAAACTCATTTGGTTCCGCAGGTTGCACATGAGAATACATTAGATAAGATATTTCAAGAGAAAGAAAGAGAAGCAATAAATAAAAACAGATGTAAGTTAATTCAGAAAACAACACAATTAAATATAAGTCCTGAAGTTCTTAAGATCCCAGTAACTATAGGTCCTGTTGTTCCTTTGTATGGAGATAAGCAAATCAGTTCTAAAACTCCTGTCATCCCAACACCAAACAGTCAACCTAGAAAAGAAAATATAATAGTTGATGACCAAGCAAGTGAATGTGAGTCAGTAACTTCCCTGATGGATTTACCAATAAGAGAGCCAATAAATGATTCATTAAGAACAGTTACCCCTGGGTGCTCAAGAGAGGTACAGGTTGAAACATCCACAGGAACGAGAAGTGCTACTGTAGTAACTCCAGAAGAAATAGAAAGATGGGCACGAGATATAGAAAAGCCAAAATCTCAGCCAAAGGTACTAGACATTTTTAAATTAAGGGACGAATTGGAAGAAATGTTAGCTGGAAATGTAGACCTAGAAAGATTGAATTTGTTTAGTGAAGAAGAATTATTTTTCATATCCAGAAGTATTACCCAAAATACAAATATATTCCATGAGAAACTGATGAATCTGGCCTCAGATATGGGAATTGACATAGGTAAATCAAAAGTATTGCAAAAGCCTTATAGAGCAGAGTTTTCTGATAAATATTTAGAGAACATGAATGTATCAGGAAGGAAATTACAAATAAAGGAATTAATGTCATTATTACAGTAATGGAAGACTTAGATAGATGGAAAACCAAATGGACAAAGAAAAAGGACACTCAGGCAAATCGAATGACATCCGAGTATGTAATGAAAGAAACAGAAAATGTTGAAAGATTGTGCCCTATGAGAGAAGTTCAAGGAGGAGGTTCTGTACATGTCCCATGGTCCCGACAAGATATTTTGTCAATTACAAATGATTTTCCAAAACTTAGAGAAAAACCAGTAGAATGGTACAGGCAAGTTGAAAGGTTTGTGAAGGTCTCAAATGTGTTACTAAAAGATTTAGATGGATTATTTGACATAGTTGTTCCTGCTGACTTATGGACAGAATGTAAAATTTCAGCTGATTGGCCTAGTGAGGAATACCCAAGAGATGCAAAAACAGGAGCTCAATCAGATGATGTAATGAAAAAGTATCACCAAGTAATTACTTATTTAAAGGGAAAAGTCCCCCCAAAAGAAACAGATTGGATTAAAATAGATAGAACAACCCAAGAGAAAGATGAATCTGCCCATGCCTATTATGAACGCCTTTTACAAATATTCAAACAGTACAGTGGGTTGGAAAATATTGATAATAAAAGTATGACACATTTTGTACATCGTTTTATGTCTGGGTTAGGATCAGATATATCTCAAATGTTTAAAGAGCATAAGTTATGCTGGCAAGCAAAACCTATAGACGAAATACTCAAGTATGCAAAATACTGTGGGGATGAAATTGATAACAGGCGAAAGCAACTAGAAGAAAAAGTAATGTGGGCTCAAGTGAAATTAGCAGAACAACAGGAACTTCAGTTAAGTCAACAGGCAAATAATCAAGGAAGAGAGGAAGGTCAAGGTGAGAACAGTGGGGGTAAACCCAAAGGGAGAATGAGAAAAGAAAAGGCTAAGAAAAAGTTTCCCTGTCACAGGTGCGGAAAATTGGGGCATTGGAAAAACGAGTGTAAACTTATACAGAATAATAATGTCCAAACTCAAAATTTAAATCCACAGACGCAGAATGAGGTATCGATGAGACAGCCTCAACAGGTAATACAGAATCAATTGCCACCTGCCCCTATGCCAGATTTTGTGAGTCAAGCCAAGTACAGTGTGGACACCGGATACCGGGATGGAAGTGGTAAGAAAAACTTGGTATCTTCACAGTTTCTTTTAAAGGACAAATTTTTTGAAGAAGATAGTTTCTGACGGTGCCTGAGAGGGGGGAAGAGGAATGCGTACTTGGCGCATCCTTGTCGGTAGATCAGTCAGGGCCTTACATTGACGGTAATGTTGAAGGAAATGACGTCACCTTCTTGCTAGATACTGGTGCTACTCGTTCTACTGTGAGAACAGCAGACATCCCATACCTACCCCTCTCTGGAGGAGCGATCCAAGTAGTAGCCGCTTCCAATAAACAGATTGGGACCCCTATTTCCGAACCAATGGAGGTATGTATTGGCAACTTTAGAGAAATGCATAACTTTGTCGTCTGTGACTCGAGTCCTGTAAATTTGCTAGGAAGGGAATTATTGTGTAAAATGAACTGCACAATATTTTGCTCAGCGAATGGTGTTGCAATTCAGACTTCTGATGAAGATGGAATATACAAAATCATGTTAGCTAGACAAGGAACTGCTGTAAATGACCCAGTTAAAAAGATGACCCCAAAGGACTTACCAGAAGAGATTCAAGATACCATAAATCCTGATGTGTGGGATTTTACCAGAAAAGAGGTAGGATTAATGGCAAATGTAGACCCAGTGAAAATAACTGTAAAAGAAGGTGCAGTTCACCCAAATACCCGACAATACAAAATGAGCCCAGAAATAAAAGCAGGTGTTGCAACAGAAATTGAACATCTAGCTGAACAAGGCATATTGAAAGAAATAATGAGTAGTCCTTGTAACTCACCTATAATTGGCATAAAGAAACCAAACTGCAAATATAGGGTGGTCCAAGTTTTAAGGAAAATAAATAAAATAGTTGTACCATGTTGTTCAATGGTACCAAATCCAGCACTGATTTTATATCAGATACCATGGAGTGCAGGATAGTTCAATGTAATTGATTTGTGCCATGCCTTTTTCTCCATTCCATTGCATCCAGACATTCAGATTTTATTTTCATTTAAATTTGATGAGCATGTTTACGTATGGAATCGTGTTCCTCAAGGGTACCCTGAGTGTCCATCCATATTTAATCAGATTTTTAAAACATTTCTTAAATCTTTGGTGTTGCCGAGACAATCTGTCTTGGTGCAATATATCTACAATTTACGAGTCGCCTCCAAGACCCGAGATGACTGTGTCATTGACTCAATTGCTTTGTTGAATCACTTGGCTGAAGGTGGACATAAAATGTCATCTAAGGAACTACAATTCTGTACCACTTCAGTAAAATATTTGGGACACCTAATAGAGAGAGAAGTCAGAAGAGTGACTTCAGAAAGAATAAAAATAATAAAAAATATGAAATTACCTCAGACTCAGAAAGAAATCAGGATGTTCCTCGGAGTGGAAGGGTATTGCAGACAGTGGATTGTGGGATTTGCAGTACCAGCAAAACCACTGATACAATTAACAAAGAAAAGAGCAAAAGATCCAGTCGAATGGGATGATGAAAGCATGACAGCTTTTGTGAAATTACGCAATTGCCTGTGTGAAGCACCACCATTAGGTATGCCAGATTATTCTAAAGAATTTGCATTATTCTGTGATGTAAGAGACAATTGTGCTCTTTCAGTCCTATCGCAGACACATGGCGTGATGTGACGTCCTGTGGCATACTTCTCTCCCAGTCTGGACCCAGTGACATCTACATTACCAGGATGCCTAAAATCTGTAGCTGCAACGTGCATGAGTCTGGAAAATAGTGAATCCATTGTAATCGGACACCCTTTAACATTGTATGTCCCATATGGAATTGTGATTTTGTTGACGCGTACTCGCACACAGAACCTTACTCCTAGTCGGCTGACTAAGTATGAGCGGGTGATACTAGGTGCAGAAAACGTGACGATAGGCAAGTGTACTGTTTTAAATCCTGCAACTCTTTTATCTGATTCTCACGTTGAAGGAGTAAAAAATTAAGTCAAACATGATTGTATCGACCTCACTGAATACAGTACTAAACCACTAAACCACACCCAGATATACAAGAAGAACCTTTAAAGAACCCAGAACATGAGCTGTTTGTAGATGGCTTGTTTATGCGTTAAGAGGAAGGAGGCTTGAGTGCTGCATATGCTGTGTGTACATTGGCTGGAATAGTGGAAGCATCCTTTTTACCAGGAGTCAAGTCTGCACAAATAGCCGAATTGGTAGCTTGAATCAAAGCTTGCAAAAATGGGAAAAATTGGAGAGTGACCATTTACACTGACAGTCAGTATGGTTACGGGGTTGTGCATGGCTTTGGCCAACTCTGGATGCAGAGGGATTTCATGACCCCTATTAAAAATGGACACTTTGTAAGAGAATTCATTGAAGCAATTCAATTGCCAAAAGAAGTGGCCGTGGTCAATTGTGCTGCTCACCATTCCGGAAAGGACAAAGTGACAGCTGGTAACCATTATGCTGACCGAGTTGCCCAACATTGTGCTTAATGCAAAGTAGCAGTAAATAAGAAAATTGATGGATGTGAAATCAGCTGCCAACTTATGCTGCTTGCAGGTGTGAGAACATGGTTGTCAGAGAAGAAATGATGATGATGTATTCATTTATTTAGATGGAAGACCAGTTTTACCTGTCTGTATGCTTGCACCAATGGCTAGGATGTACCAAGGAGACACACACATAGGCAGGGATGCAATGATTCAACTTTTCAGACAAGATTAGTTTAATGCAAGGTTCAGGACTCAGCAGAGAGGCTTTTCCAGAGATGCTTAATTTGTCAACAAATGAATTAATGTAAACATAAAGAGGTGCGCTGTTCCCCAAGGTGAAGGAAGATGAATGAACCAGATAGGGAAGACAGGCCCCAACAAGGGAAGAAAGGGAGGGGAATCCTCCCTTTCGGGACTAAAACCCTCACACACCCAGCAAGCTAGGTGTCATGCTTCATCATCTGGGTTTTGCTCCTCGTCAAACTGGCGGTGCAATGTCTGACGGGCACCCTAAAAGGGGCTCTTTATCAGAGTTCTTTTGTCCCTGCCAGTTGGTGCTGTGGGTGTGAGGGCCCTACAGGGAGTGTAGATGTCAGAAAGTGGTGGTAGTTAAAAAACGTTGGGTAGTCCACTGAGATACTTTAATGGTGTGGCTATCTACCTTACTAAAAACAGTGAGCAGAGGCTACTACCTGATGCAATGATCCAGGATAGTACTCTCTACTTAATGGTCAACATGTTTCATGCTAAGTGATCGTATAGATTCAGTGCAATTCATGAGGATCTAAACATAGATTAGCTATCAACACGCTGTGGTAGGTGGGATTGCCTACTTCACAGGATATTGAGGGACAGGCAAGGAGTCCTGCCACTTCTTAGTGGGACCTAGAGTAGGATGACAAAAACAATAGGGGGGAGAGAGTCACAGAAAAATTACTGTGAAATCCATTATCAAACTATATCAATTCATCATGATTCAATTTTCTAAGGTGAGTGAGTCTCCCACTTGGGCGACTGAAACTACCTAGAACAACAATCTACTTAAAAAACAGAAACGGATGGGTCAGTACAAAAATAGCAGTGAGTGTACAAGGAAATATCCATGAATAGTGAGGAGAATCAAACAAAATCCAAATCTCACCCTACTAAGGAGAGGATTGTAGCTTCAACGGTCTTCTCCCGTGTGGAGCACCCAAAGAGCAGGTGCCCTAAAGGAAATGAAGAAGAGGTACAGTACTAAGCCACTACACGGAACAGAGTAGCCCTCAGCCAGTGGCAAAACAAGGACCATATCACTCGTAGATGTCGAGGGGTTGGTGGTGCAATATCCAGCCCCAGAGACTCAATGGCCAGAGGCCATAGTGGAATTTGCCAACACATATATGCATCCGTCCCAGTACCTAAAAACACCTCGGTCCAGGTTAAAATAAATAAGGCTGCACTTCAAGCACCTGCAAAGTCACGGTAAAATGGTGGGCACAAAAGTCAAAGACAGTCTCATGCCCATTGTTTAAAAACCCAGGAGCCCTGCAGGGAAAAGCGCTTCCTGAGAAATCATAGCGTGGCCAGGCGAGTGTCAGGAAACACCGGGTGGCGCAATTCCGTATGCATGTTTATGGCTGTCCCCACCCTCTCAGGCACCCTTGGGGTTGAAATGGCTATGTTGCATTGGGGCGGCGGGGCCAACATACACCGGAACCACAAGCAGCACTTTACACTTACCTTGCTGCAGAGAAGACAACACCTGTTCACCTACCAGACACGTCACGGAGATGGCGAGAATCCAGGTGCGGTCTGTCGCTTGGGGAAAGCCGCTTTTATCCAGACTTCCTGGTCCCTGGACTTCCATGATCACGTGAGCCGGGGAGATAATCGGTTCGCGCATGCGAATACGGCAGGGTAGGGGTGACTCTGGCATGAACAGGGAAAGGAGTAAATTAGGGCCGAAAGTGGCAGCCATCTTGTAGTGTAGTGTGGCGCAGCACTGTGCTCTCAAATTTCAAGTCATGTGGTGAAAAACGGGGGAGTTACAGGTAGTACTGAGTGGGGAAGGTAAAGAACCTTTTTGGGCAGGAGGCAATCAGGAGTGATGGGATAAAAACGCTGCCAAGTGGAAGGTTTAGCGCTAAAGGAAAACTATCCCCAGACGTAAAAAACGGTCAATAGTCAAACTAGGGGCATTGGAGGAGGGTCGTGTAGACTGAGTGTAATGGTCACCCTGGTACTCATAGACCGAGGTATGTGTCTTATATCTCAGAAAAGACTCACATGGTCAGTGCCTGTGGTGTTTGGTGTTCTGATCTCCTAAACTACTCATTCAGGAATAAACAGTGGGGGATCAAGCAATTCATCAGTAATTATACCCTTATGTTAGGTAACTCGTCAGAAAGAGTTTGTAGAGACACATGTGAACTGCACAGAGACACAAGGAGGATATGTAGAGAAGCCATATGTCAACGCTAAAGTCTAGCCAATGCAGCCCACAGGATAGAATCGTTGAGGCCATTCACGTCTGTCCCCAGGCGATGGACCAACCTTTGCTCTATTTTGAATAGTGCCTGTTGCGAAATGTGTGGGTGTGATTCCAGCACGGTCCATTTGAGGCTATCTGCAGAGTGGTGCATGTCTTTATAGTGAGTATACAATCTAGTGTGTGTCTTAGCGCACCTGATGTTACTCTTAGGCTCTGTAATACGGAGCTTAACCTGTCTCATCGCCATCCCTACGTATCTTTTGTCACATGGACAAGTCAGGAGGTAGATACACCTGGGTGTGTTGCAGTTGGTATGCTTTGTGAGGCGCCATGTGAAGGTCTCTGTAAGTTCGATCTCTTTTTGAATGCTGGTCTGATTACACACAGCCATCCCCCACTGGGATAGTGTCCACTGACAGGGGGTAGGTCCCACAGGGTACGCTGGGCATTGGCTTCTTTTTTTCTTTGGTCTTGTGTGTATCAGGTTATCCTTTAAATTAGCAGTGCGCTTAAAGGCATATCTAGGGCGAGGGATGGTTAAGTTGCCCAAATTAACTATACCCCAGAGTTTGTTGATTGTCTTTTTGTTCAAGCAGCACCTCTCTGGGATTGTTCATAGCTCTCTTGTATATGGCTGAGATACCCGCCACCCCCTCTCAACACAATCCCCAAGAATGGGAATACGGAAACATTTCTGAACTTTTGGAAGGCGGGAGGGAGTTACCCTCCCGGCCGTATTTATTAAAATATGAAACAAAATGAAAACATTAAATAACAGTTTCATATCATGTACAATTTCATTTCCACATTACGATGTTTTGGCTGACCTTAACACATTTCTAATACAAAGGTTCTCCTAGCCGATACTAACATCCTACAAATGCATTTTCAAATTGAAATTGTACATCCTAGCGTTTAAGGGCCAACGGCAAGGTCGTAACCGGTGTCAGATCCCTAAACCAGAACTCCCCCCTCACTTGTGAGGGGCGGCCGCACAGAGGACTGCACCTCATGTGCACATACCAATTTCCCTTTTCTTGACGGGGGCCCCAATTAACTCGACGCCATCTTATTGGTCGTCCGAGGACTCGTGTGAGGTGTCTAGAAGGTAGCGTAGACCCCCCTCCCCACCCCACAGAACTTACCACATCTGCCGTCGCAGATGTCCTGGCCCCGGGAAATTCCCAGGAGGGGCCCGTAGCCCCTCCTATCCAGGGAGGGGCCTTGACCGCCTTCCCTTTCCTTTCGGCGTCCCATCCTTAGAAGGGACCGCCTCCCCGTTGAGGGGCCAATGGCCACCTCCCCCCGGGCGCTCCCATCCGTAATGGGTGACGCCCCCCCCATAGGGATCTTCCAATTACTGCTCACCGATCATGACCTTACCGCCCGACCAAATAATAAATACGACAAACTAAACTAGAGAGACTAATTACTAAAGAGGAAAAGACAAAAGATATTCAACGTATGAACTTTCTAAACATCACTGATCAACTCTGGTGCAAATACTTTTATTCAATAAAACATACTGTAAAGAATTATCCACTCTATTGCATACTGAATCACAATCTTTATTCAGAACAACCTGTAAAAAGTGAAATACCACGTCAAATAACTTTATTTCAAAAAACAACTTGCTGTCCTCAGGGGCTGGTGGGTGGGTTTCAAAATTGGCTCTTCATTCCGTCTCGAGCTCACGTGCAGCGGGGAGGTGCAGCTTCAGAGCACAGGAACAAGAGGATGCTTCCATGGCTTGTCGCACCTTTTATCCTTCTTCGGGCGGGCGTAAACCCGCCTCCGCCCGCCTCCGGGGGGCGTGGCTGGCGGCTTCAGTGTCTAGGACAACCCACTCTTGGGCAGGAAAAAGCGCGCCCCGGCTACGCCGCTTTGGGCATACCAGCCGAGACTCGCCTCCCGCCCAAGATGGCTTCCCGGGGGATCGGGGTACTCCACCATACGTTCGGGGGGACCGAGTGGTCGCCCCTTTCCATATGGCTGAGATACCCGCCACCCCCTCTCAACACAATCCCCAAGAATGGGAATACGGAAACATTTCTGAACTTTTGGAAGGCGGGAGGGAGTTACCCACCCGGCCGTATTTATTAAAATATGAAACAAAATGAAAACATTAAATAACAGTTTCATATCATGTACAATTTCATTTCCACATTACGATGTTTTGGCTGACCTTAACACATTTCTAATACAAAGGTTCTCCTAGCCGATACTAACATCCTACAAATGCATTTTCAAATTGAAATTGTACATCCTAGCATTTAAGGGCCAACGGCAAGGTCGTAACCGGTGTCAGATCCCTAAACCAGAACTCCCCCCTCACTTGTGAGGGGCGGCCGCACAGAGGACTGCACCTCATGTGCACATACCAATTTCCCTTTTCTTGACGGGGGCCCCAATTAACTCGACGCCATCTTATTGGTCGTCCGAGGACTCGTGCGAGGTGTCTAGAAGGTAGCATAGACCCCCCTCCCCACCCCACACAACTTACCACATCTGCCGTCGCAGATGTCCTGGCCCCGGGAAATTCCCAGGAGGGGCCCGTAGCCCCTCCTATCCAGGGAGGGGCCTTGACCGCCTTCCCTTTCCTTTCGGCGTCCCATCCTTAGAAGGGACCGCCTCCCCGTTGAGGGGCCAATGGCCACCTCCCCCCAGGCGCTCCCATCCGTAATGGGTGACGCCCCCCCATAGGGATCTTCCAATTACTGCTCACTGATCATGACCTTACCGCCACAGGCCGGATAGTTGACCGGCTATCCGGACCCCCCACAAAACTCATACCTAAAGGTCATGCTGTAAACTCTTTAGCCAGGCTACGAGGTCTCCTATGAGTAAAGAATTCCCCACCCAGGACAAATGGACTCCATCCTCCAGATACATACTGTCCCCCCTGATACAACCATGAGGAATCGAATGCAATGCACTTGTACGAAACAGTCTAGCCAACTTGTTATTTAGCTTCTTCACCGAATGATTTATAGCAGACACAGAATTCGCCCCCGCCACACTTTCCGTGGAATCATATGGGACCATGCAATCGTGCACCCTGGAACCCCTCTCGCCAACCAACTTACTGTGGATAGTATCGCCTCGAGAAGTAGTCGTCTACCAGTGGCCACCAAATCATTGCCCCCAAGATGCACTATGATTATAGATGGCGGTGACCTTGTCCGCCCTAACAAACCCTCGAAAAAAGGTTGAAACTGGTCAATACAGAGCCCGCCCCTTCAGTAGAAGGTCACCCTGTACCCGTATTCCCCAGCCATGTGAATCATGTCACCTGCATTGAATACGTCCGCGGCACGCCTCACGTATGAGTGGCCCACGACCCACACCACTTTTTCCTCAGCCGGTGATCTTTGACCGCTGGTTCCCAGGTGTCGGGTCGACTGCACAGTCCGCCCCGCCTCGTAAGCTTGCGAAACTGTAAACCAAACAAAAACAAGAAGCGTGAGTACATGATATCAGCTTCACAACATGTGCAACCGCACATACCTTTTGTAACAATTCGAGGACCAACGCCCCAACTGTTTCACCTTTTCCACACTCAGACCCCTGGCTGTAGCCTCTGTAGCAGCCCCTATCCGGAAGGAATGGGTCCCAAACTCGCCCGGGTTCAAGCCCGCGGCCGAAATTGGCATTGCAAGCACCCGCTGGAACTGAAACCTCGTCAGTGGGGTGGCATCAGCGTGTCTCAGCAAGGTCCCCCCCCATGATGCCGCCCTCTGCGCCAAATATTCCTCAACGCATACAACAGGGCACATGGGAGATCCGGGAATCCGATGGACTACTACACTGTCCCCGATCGCACCCTGATCGGTCTTGGACCTGGCAAACGAGACAATCATCGTCTCCCCCTTAACTTGGATGTGCTCTCGGCACAGTCCCCCCCGTATCCTGCTTGTTCTTTGCCACCAGTTCGCTTACCCGCATAGCCCCATGGAATGCTAATGCAAAAGCAGCCCGGAATAACACTGTTTCTGACCGGGATGAACATGTCGCAGGGAGTACGGACAGTAACAGGGCCAACCTTTCCAGACCTATCGGGTGCCTTTCATCTACTCTGCGACCCTCAAAGCGTTGCCACCCACGCAGCGCTTTCTGTACTACAAAAGACGCTGTAGGGTCCTGGATACCATGAGCCCGTGCCATGAAGGAAATGGCGGCCCGATGCCTCTGGGCCGTGGCTACCGATTTGCCTGCCTGATGTAATGACAGCAAAAACTTTACGACAAACTCCTCCTGGCCCCAAAGTTCCCTCCTAGCAGAACCCAAAAAGGACCAATAGGAACGGAACGCCCCTTCATATGCCTTCCTTGTCCTGGGTGCTAAACTCTCTCCCACGAGGTTTTGTAGTTCGGGGCACCGAGAGACCAGAGAGCTTCGGGAAATGGTGCCGCCACCGGGTCCGCTGTGGGCAGAAAACCCCAGAAGGCCTGCATACGGAAACGAGAAAGCGCATCAGCAGCCTGATTCAGCACCCCTGGCACATGTCTCGCCCTAAAGAGCACATTCAAGTGCATACAGAGTAAGACAATTTCCTTGAGCAATCTCAGAATCCATTTGCATCGTGCAGCCTGACTATTGATACACTCAACCACGGTCATGTTATCAGACCAGAACACCACAGAGTGATCCCGAAACCCCTCAGGCCATGTTTTCAAGGCCACCAGAATAGGGAACAGTTCAAGAAAAGCAATGTTACTTGTAAGCCCACACTCGTGCCACCATGACGGCCACGTTTGAGCCGACCAGTGATTACCAAATATGGCGCCAAAGCCTATACTCCCCGCCGAATCTGTCCACAGCCCCAACTCCTCGGAGGACACCGCCGGCTTGTTCCAGACAACCCAATCATTGAACTCCGCCAGGAATGCCAACCAAATGCGCATGTCCTGGCGAATCTCTGCCGAGAGCCTCGTGCGGTGGTGCCCCTCTTTAAGACCGACCATGGCTTGTGCAATCGAGCGGGAAAAAGGGCGGGCCATTGGCATTACTCTCAGGGCAAAATTCAACTGACCCACAGTCTGCTGCAATTGATGCAAATTCACCTTAGTCTCCCTCATACATGTTTCAAGCGAGGCCCTGAATTTCCTCACCTTTTCTTTGGGCAATCGGAAGCAACCCTCTTCGGAATCGAGCTCAATTCCAAGAAACTCGAGCGAAGTTGATGGCCCCACAGTCTTACCTGGTGCCAATGGCACACCAAACCGCCTCATCAGACCACAAAATTCTTTCAAAGCCTGTGCACATTCCGTGTCCCCCGCTGCCCCCAGGAACAGAAAATCGTCAAGATAATGCATAACATGCTGAAACCCCGTCATTCTTGAGAATGCCCATTGCAAAAAACAACTGAATTTCTCAAAATAAGCACAAGATATGGAGCATCCCATTGGCATACATTTATCCATGTAATAACGTCCCTGAAACATAAAACCAAGGAGACGCTGATCGTCTGGGTGTACCGGGAGCAACCGGAACGCTGACTCGATGTCTGATTTGGCCATCAGCGCTCCGGGCCCCAGGCGATTCAACATGGCGACGGCATCATCGAAAGATGCGTACCCCACCGAACACACCTCGGGGTCTATCGCATCGTTCACTGAAAGACCTCTCGGGGCTGACAAGTTATGTATCAATCTAAACTCACCCGGGTCCTTCTTAGGGACCACTCCCAAGGGTGAACAGACAAAATTAGCAACTGGTGGCATGCCGAATGGTCCGGCAACCCGCCCCCGGGTCACCTCCTTCCCAATCTTCGCTTGTACCACCGCCGTATTCTGCAGGACCGACAGTTGGTTCCTACATTGTGCTTTACCCTGAGAATTCCCCACTGGGATGCGGAAACCATACGAAAAACCGTCTCGCAACACCCCAGCGGAGACATGATCCGGGTATTCATTGAGCCAAGGAATCAATGCCATGGTATCAACCGGGGTAGGTAAAGGCGCCCCTCGGACTGTTTCAGACCTGTTTGGCGCCTCCCCTACTTCCGTTATCACCCGTTTTGGCTCTGCACATGGTCTCAGGATGCGAGGATTGCCCACACCCCCCACAGTCGTGCCTAAACTTGCATGACCCCTGGGGCCTCGTACACTTTCCTCTGTTAAAATTCCAGCAGATGCCTTTCTTGCCTGTATTGCCACTCGATCTCGAGTGATGCTCATTACTTGAACCTGCCCGAAAGGGCGCCCCAGATGAATGGCGGGAAAACTCTCCCCCGCTTCCCCCCACCAATGGTGCCTTCAACATGCCTGATTTCTCCATTTTTTGCCATGAAATGGAGTCGTAACAATCCCACGTCAGAGATGTGTCGAACTCCTTGGCCTTTCGAAAAACATCATCATAACAAAACCACTGATTGCCCTCATATGACTGAGAAAACTCCATAATACGTGTCTGGTACACGGGTAACTCGGCCAACATTTCAGGCCTTCGTTCCCCCATAATTGAAGTGAATATGCCAAACGCTCTGCCCCAATTACCTATGTTCTCATCGACCTTAAAAGCGGCCATCTTGGCGCGCCAAACACTCGGGTGCAAAAACTCCTTTTGACCCTTCACATGCTCGATCTCATACTGATCAGTTAGCAAAGAAAACATGTTTACATATTTCTCAGCCCATATCCTCTCCTTGATTTCAATCGGAATATGCTGAGCCACTTTCTCCCTTCTCGAGGGTACAGACCCCTCCCCCGCAATCGGCAGTCGCTGCTTACCTGAACTAGAAGCTGTAACCGTAGTCGCTGCCGAACTCGTGCCCGCCGCGGTTTCACCCACTGGAGCCTGCGGGGGAACAAAAGGACATGGTGCCTTTGCGGCTTCTCTTGATTGCCGCAACTGCCTCATTACTGCCCTGGCGTCATCCGCCGTGGTGCCTTCGCTATCTTTCCCCAACCACGCTGCCAGCTGTGCAGCCAACTCGGGAGGCATATCCTCTCCTTTCACAGGGGTGACTACAACAGGGATTGGTTGCCCCTCCTTCGGGACCGGGATCGGGGCCTCAGTCGGTGTATCGGGGAGCGCCGGCGGCGCCTCGGGAACCGGGGTCTCTCCCCCAGTTGCCCCCCTCTTGGACTTTCTACCTCTCCCGCTAGGGACTACTCCCGGCAATGCTGGTCCGACGACTCGCTTTGGGCCTCCTACACCGTTCATTGCCGCCATCTGTTTCTTCATCTCGGCCATGTCTTTCACGAGCATGCGGAGCATCTGATCGGTACCGACCCGCTTTCCGACCTTCTTGCCCGGCATTCTCGAACGATGATTCTCTGAAAGAACAAAGACAAAATTACAACGTTCAAAATTGGCTCTTCGTTCCGTCTCGAGCTCACGTGCAGCGGGGAGGTGCAGCTTCAGAGCACAGGAACAAGAGGATGCTTCCATGGCTTGTCGCACCTTTTATCCTTCTTCGGGCGGGCGTAAACCCGCCTCCGCCCGCCTCCGGGGGGCGTGGCTGGCGGCTTCAGTGTCTAGGACAACCCACTCTTGGGCGGGAAAAAGCGCGCCCCGGCTACGCCGCTTTGGGCATACCAGCCGAGACTCGCCTCCCGCCCAAGATGGCTTCCCGGGGGGATCGGGGTACTCCACCATACGTTCGGGGGGACCGAGTGGTCCCCCTTTCCAAGAGTCTCAAATTTGTCTGGTCGGGGAACCTCTGTCCTGAAGTTTGTGTTGTAATTGCAGAGCCTCAGTCTTGTAATCTGACAAAGTGGAACAATTCCTACGGATATGGAGAAATTGTCCAAAGGGGAGGTTATCCCTAAGGGACTTGGGGTGATGACTCACTTAGCGAAGGAGACTGTTTCTGTCTGTCTCTTTCCTATGTAGACTAGTACTACGACCCCTCTCATTGAGCCCAATCCTCAAGTCGAGAAAGGGAAGGTTAGTCTCTGACATAATGCTGGTGAACTTTAGGAATGGGTTCTGCGTATTCAACCAGGCACAGAAGGCTTTACAGGTGTTGGAGTCCCCCTTCCATAGTATCAGGATGTCGTCAATGTATCTTCTCCATACAGAGAGATTGTCTCTGTATTGATTGGTAGGGCTTATAACGACGGTCTCCTCAAAGGAATGCATATAGATACAGGTCAAACTCTGTGCGAAGGTGTCCCCATTGACGTGCCCTGTACTTGGTGGAATAGTTCAGTTTCATATTCAAAGAAATTCTCAGTAAGTGCAATGGAGGCACACTCCATGATAAAGTTAATGGGAGTGGGGGATGACCAATCTTCCTTGAGAAGACATGCTTCTACTGCATCTAGTGTGGCCTGTTGTGGAATATTCGTGTACAGTGCTTCCACGTCAAGGGTCACCAGTAGGTCAACCCCTTCCCTACCCTTGATGTTATCTATGAGCCTTAGGACATCACAGGTGTCCAGTAGGAAAGAGGGTATCTTTTTCACCAGGGGCTGCAGAAACTTATCGCAGAATTTGGACAACGGTTCTAACAGGGACCCAATTCCTGATACGATCGGTCTCCCTGGCACCGGGGTGGTATTTTTGTATATCTTGGGCAGGGTGTAGAAGTAGATTGTCTTAGGATTAGTGGTGACAAGGAAGTGTGCTTCATTCCCACTCAGCCAGCCATTGGTCTCACACTCCACAACCAGAGATGTGATTTGAGTCATGAGTCTCGGGGTAGGGTCAATTGTCAAGGGGGCATAGTGTCTGGTGTTTGCTGGCTGCCGCCTACACTCGGCATCATAGTCTTGAGAGGATTGAATCACTATGGCGCCCCCGTTGTCTGCCTATTTGATAGTTACCGTATGGTCATTAGAGAGTGTCCTGGTAGCCTCTCTTTCTGCATTATTCAGATCGTGGTATGTGGGAGTATGTAGCATGTTCCCCAGGCCCTTCAGGACAGCCCCCTCAAAAGCCAAGATCTCAGGTGGAATCATGTTGTTAGTGGGGGTGAACGTAGAGGGATTGCGTAGTCCAGTTTAACGCAAGGTTCAGGACGTAGCAGAGAGCCTTTGCCAGAGATGCTTAATTTGTCAACAAATGAATTCAGGCAGGAAAACTGTAGTCTGTCCTGGAAAGATTGGGAAAGCCTACCCCAATGTACCTAACCTAAGTCTAGTACGCGGGAAGGAGTAAGTGTGGAGTAGCATAGGTTTAGTTTTTCTTTGCCAAGAATCTTTCCAAGGTTTCTCTAGGTTCTAATCAGCTCCATACCTTAGTTTAGAATGAAGGAGGTCTGGTATCTCAGTCTCGGGACTCGATTTCCCAACACCCGGCAAGAGGAGCTTGGAAATACTGGAGCTGGATTCTCGCCGAGAGAAATGCAGCCTCTCGATCAGAGCATCAGCTGGAGAGTCGACTACCTTCGGCACTTGTTGTAGCGAGCTGCGTCGGGCAAGTAGATAGTTGAAATGCTCCGAACCACCTTGTCTTGCTAGAGCAAGTGAAGGCATATTTATACCTTGAAGGTGTCTAGTTTGACGTAAAGTGGGGCATAATAGCATCAAGAAAGAACCCCAAGGGAATAGTAGTTCTTTGTAAAGTACATGAGTTCTTGGGCAAATCAATATTCAAGCAAGGGAAGGTCCCTGACCGCTTAAGCCGATTTTCCAAGACATCATTGTGACGTTTTGATACTGGTGAAAGTATTTGGTCTGCAGGGGCTATGTCTAAATAAGGGAATGATTTCTATGCCTATATTAGGGCAATGTGAATTGTACCTATATAAGTGCATGAATCAGGAAAATTCACTCGGAGCCTAAAACGCCATACAACACTAGGTTCAGATTTCCAGTGACGATTGTATCAGACCGAGGGTCTAATTTGAATAATTAAATAATTCTATTCATTTGTGAAGCATTCAAAATTGAGCAAAAGCTGCACTGTACATACCGCCCAAAGGCTTCTGGAGTGGTAGAATAATTAAATGGCACAATAAAATCAAGACTAGGAAAAGTGTGTGAGTCGGCCACATTGGAGTGATGGCCTGATACTTTACCTCTTGTCCTGATGGGACTCAGAAGCATACCAGACAAAAATATAGGCTTGAGTCCCCATGAGATACTCATGGGAAAGGCAATGAGGCAAGCATGTGTACCAGGGTACAAGCTGTTATATATATCTGATGATTTGGTATTGGAATATTGCAAAGAGGTGGCTGACCAAGTGCATTCTATCTCACACCAGGTTGGGGAAGACACTGTGACCAGACAGTCGACTCAAGCACATGATTTGAATCCAGGTGATTGGTTAGTGATAAAAGATCACACCCGAGAATCTTGCCTAGCACCAGGTGAGGAAAACCACATCAAGTCATATTGGTTACCACCACAGCTGTAAAGTGTGGAGGTATACCTAATTGGAGTCATGCCAGCCATACCAAAAAAGTAACTGAACCTGACAGAGCAGAGGCTGAAGGTTGTACAGCTGAATGATCGCAAGAATTGGATCCTGAAGTAGCTGTGATGAACAACCGAGCACAAGTCAGGACGATTGGATTCCAATAGTGAACATACCCGAAGTAACTGTGAGAACAAGAAGCATACTTATTTAGACAGACAGAGTGATAGTGAGGATGAGACAGGAATAGAACGACACACTCAGATTACAGAAATAAAAGCAAACATCAAATCTGAGGAGGACAAGGTAAGAAAAGAGCAAGGCACTCAGACAAAAGAAAATAGAAAAAACACTCCAGAGTCTGAGGACCTAAGCGCAACCAGTTAGGACAAGAAAAACAAGTTCAGGAAGAAAAAGGAGAATCAAGTCAAAGTCAAATCAAACCAAATCCTGAACAGGGTCAGATTAGTAAAGAAGAACCCATCCAGGCAGAAACAGCAGAAATAAGCCCAGGACCAAGTCAGATAGAAAGGGAATCTGAAGACAAGAAAATTCAACGTGTGCCACAAATCAACGAGAATAGAAGAGCATTTGAAGAAAATAAAAACACAGTGCCAGCTAAAAGACGTAGAAAAGGTGATACATCGCCTAGTTTTATCAAAAGACTGAAATATCGCTTTAAAACAGTAGAGGAAGAACCAGACCAAGTAGATTAAATAACAAGCCAGTCTGGATGGTCAACAGAGAAACCAAAAAGGAGAAGTCTACGTTTGAAAAGACTGAATAATAAATTCAAAGGTCCCGAATGGATATATGTGATTCTCGAAGATTTCGAGAATCTGGAAATAAGTGGAGACAGTGATGAAGAATTAATTGCTGATCAAACTGACGAAGAAGTGAGACCAACTTGAAATTTTAATATTCTCAATATATTTATATTTGTGAAAAGTTTCACAGAGGGAATTCAATCTCCTTAGTCAGAAATGGCTGATAATAGAGTTCGGAGAAATCTGAAAGGAAAATGTATAAAGACATGTTGTAGAATATGCATATGTAGTATATTGATAGTGCTCATAGCATGGTTAGGACTGACAATAGCCATACCTTATCTAATGACTGCAAGTAAACAGAATAATACGGGTACACATGGAAGGGTAGAAAACTTTAAGCAAGGCAGAGTAGACTTAGAAGCACCAGATGAGACAGATTTACACCACAGAATGAGTAGAAATGAAACAGATTATTGCATTCAGAAAAGTACTTATTTATGTAAGTAGATTCAGTAGACGTTGGTATTCTTAAGTAGGTATTTATTGGTTGAAATTGGTAAAAAGGAAGGTAAGAAGGAGGCCCCACCGGGAGCAGCATTCAGCTGCTCAGCCCACTCAATCAAACTGACTCCACATTCAAACCATGCACACAGGAACATTCCAATGACATCACACACACAGGCTGAGCAGCAGGGAAAGAGATGATCAGGATATAACACATCTCCCTCTTTTAAAACAATGAAAACAAAAGAAAAAAAGAAGGTGAAACAAAATACAGTATGTCCTGATGATGACAAAATCAGGATTTCAAATAAGTAGTCAACATAAGAAAATGAATGACTTTAAATAATATCATGAAATAGCAATATATCATAACATAACAATTGTTGCATAAAAGATGAAGAAAGGACTAATATCTTTTCGCACAAAAAAGAGAGGAATCACATAACAACCAACCATCCCCCATCTCAAACAAAAACCCAAAATATCACCAAACATGGCAGTTGGCCAGACTGTCACGAAAAGCAATAATAAGGGAATCAAACTAGACAAAATGGCGTCACAATCGAATAACAAATTTAGGACGTAGGAGTTACCACGCTATCCAAAACACACTGAAATAAGGTATAAAGAACAAAGCGCATAACACCTAGTGCATGGGGTACATGGCTACCTAACAATTCTCTAAAACTGAACACCTCTAACTGAATAGAGCACTTGCGTGGTTCAGGAAAATAAAACATGAATAAACAGAACTGAGGACTCAACCTCATATAATTTGATCTCAAACAAATGGAGCACCTCAAACCATGAGCACTTATGTGGCTCCGCAACAAATCCAAAAATACACACTAGCATTGAACTCCTCAAAGTTCACAAAATACACACTAGCATTGAACTCCTCAAAGTTCAGGAAAATACACACTAGCATTGAACTCCTCAAAGTTCAAGAAAATACACACCAACATTGAACTCCTCGAAGTTCAGCAATAAATGTAGACTCTGCACGACTAATCGCAGTAAAGTGTGAACTCCTCTATTTAAAATAGAGCACTATTAAATAAGTGGTTCATCAAAAATCAGCATCAATGAATATCAACAACTTAATGAACACCTCAAATTCATTGAGCACAAATGTGGTTCATTTCCATAAATAAATTCTAACATTGCCACAACTCAACATAGCAAAACCTGACCATAAAATCGACCTTTAAAGCAAACAGTATAAATAAATTAATTCATCAATTTCAGCACATAACAGTTCCATGTAGTAAAAGTAAATAAGTAAATCACTCAGAACACAAATCAACTAATTCATCAATTTCAGCACATAACAGTTCCATAAATCACTCAGAACACAACATGTACATCAATATATATATAAATAGCGACTGATGGAAAATAAGAAACTAAAATATTAAAAGTAGTCACCGTTGTCCTGCTAGACGTTGTGAATTGTGAAACCTGAATAAATAAACAGTACCTTGTCTCTTGAAATATAAACGAAAACATCCCAGAGACTTGCAGGGTTTAAAAATAACATAGCGTGCCAGTCGCTGTGACACGATGATGAACACGATGGAAGACACCCAGAAAGGAAAAGCTTTATGTCAAAAACGCTGTAAGAATGAAAACGCTCGATCCAGGACGACATCAGCGCATTAAGTGTCTTTCACATCGGAAAACGCCTGATAAATGACGACAGCACGCAGCAAACATCACGCTGTCACGTCTTCGCCCGATGGCTCACTGCGAAAATATGCTTGAACAGAGGCGGTGACTCATAGGCTGACATCACGGAAGTAGCACGCTGACCTATAGGCTGACATCACGGAAGTAGAACGCGAGGAGAGCTCACTTTGCCAACTCCTCGTAACACTGAGAAGACGTCATCACATAGCCTGAAGCAGGGGAAAGGCAAGGATCGCTGCAGACCAACTGACAACTCAACCGTCATCCCCAAACTGGACGGTGAGTGCCAGAGATTAAAATGAAAAGCGAAGTAAGTTCAATGAATGTTGCAGCTCCGTTTAGTTGAGCGCGCTGGCACCAATTACCACCTAAACACTGCTCCAATTAACTTCTCAATTTAATGAAAACGGAAGCCTCAGAGTGGAAAAAGGTCGCAGCCTGTACACCATACTTGCAGGCAATGAATTGAACAAATAAAGTTTCTTTCCTTAAAACGCCGCTCATTTGTTTGACAGCTACAATCCACACTTTGAAATAATCCAGTAATTGGTCTCAATTATCCTCAAAGGTTTATAAACAAAACAGCCGCTTCAGATAAATTGCTGAAAGGTTCACATCTTTGCCCTTAATAATATAAATAGTCATTTAAGTTGGGTTCAGAACATCGTAGCATGAAATATATTTAAGTTTTCCACTGTTTAACTCTGACACCAGTCATAGCTTGAACTTTTGACGCTCTTGTTAATAAATCTGCCAATTTAAAATTCAATAAGCTCCACAAAGTCCAACGCTTGAAACATACCTTTATAGATGTTTCCTGTAGGCTGTCAGATGTGACATGACACCGGTGGGGCATCAAAAGCGCTGTTTGTCTTTTTTTAAAAATTTTACTTCTCATCTCTGTAGTTCCATGTTTCAAATGTAGATCCTGCACATGTAGTTCTTTCTGCCTCGTCGCCATTATTGCATTCATGAAAGTACTTATTTATGTAAGTAGATTCAGTAGACGTTGGTATTCTTAAGTAGGTATTTATTGGTTGAAATTGGTAAAAAGGAAGGTAAGAAGGAGGCCCCACCGGGAGCAGCATCCAGCTGCTCAGCCCACTCAATCAAACTGACTCCACATTCAAACCATGCACACAGGAACATTCCAATGACATCACACACACAGGCTGAGCAGCAGGGAAAGAGATGATCAGGATATAACACAGATTTAAATGTTTTTGCTAATTTGTTAGTGCACTATGTAGAAACAATGGAAGTTAGTGATTGCTATGTATGTATGAAACTACCGACATCAGCAGCAGAAGGAGTGATATATCATAATTTACCAATGACATATGGTATTTCATGTAGCATTTTAGCTAGTTTATTTTATAGAACTGGGAAATTACAATATTATTATTCTAACTTAGATGTGATTTTTTCTGAATCACCCCTATGTAGAAACATGTACCCTGTCCTTAGCAGTAGAGATTCACAATTCATGGGTGAATATTTTCTAACAATGAAAACAATAGATATAGCTGAAGCACATTAAGACAACTTAACATGCAAGTGACATGAAAAAGAAAAGATATTTTTGAATTTAGTAGAGATAAGGATTTCCACAGAAGGGCAACCGAACCAAAACCTCAAATACCCAAATGAACTGAGAGGGAGGATTTATTGGCACTTGGCAGGACTCATGCTGCTATGTCCCTGGACCTTGAAAAGAAAGGGAAGATCTTTCTCAATAGGTTAAAAACAGAGTATAAGAATGTATGAATTGGTTCCAGTGAATGTGAACACAACTTCCTAATGATTGGGGGTTCGGGACTAAAAGGGGGGACTGATCCAGTATTTCCTAGAGTTTATTATATTTGTGGTAACAAAGCTTACTTTAAACTGCTGTATCATTGGTATGGGAGTTGCTATTTCGGAATAGTATTCCCAAAGGTATATCATGTAAAAAGAATCACTGGAAGCAATGAAGACAATAATGGACTAACACAACAGAAAAGAGCTAGTTTTCCAAAAATTATAGGAGATATATGTAGTGCATTAATACCGTCAGTGGAAGCAATTCTGAATATGCAAAGAATCTGTGAATTGTCTACAGTAGTTGATCGCTTATCGACTGACACTGCTGGAGGATTTTTATTGATCAATACCAAATTAGTTGCGGTAAGATCTATGGTTTTGCAAAATCAACTTGCTCTTGACATATTATTAGCAAAGGAGGGCGAAGTCGGAAAATGTTGAAAGCGCAACATTGTTGCACTTACATTCCTGACCAAAGTATTGAAATTGGGAGATATGTCAGTAATATTACAAATTTGGAAGAATTGAAACCACTGGACATTGATAGTGCATAGAAGAGACTGCCAGATGGTCTCTCCAACGTAGGTAGTTGATTTTTTAATGTTGGAAGAAGCATTGTAGGACAAATACTCATGCCAATAATGGGAATAGCACTATTAGTATTGATGATAATGATTTAGTGTAAATGCTGCAGAAACAGAAAGTGCTATGCAGTGAATGAAAAAGGAAAGAAAAGAAAATATGATGAGATTCAACTTGAAGAATTGAAGGGGGATATTTACAAAAGGATGAAAGGTTTCCAAAAGAAAAGGGAAAGAGGAAACTCTAAAGCAATAGAAGAATTTGAATTGGGAAACTGCTAAAAGTTGGCATCTGGTTCTAGAAAATTAGTGATGGCATAGAATGCCATTAAAGAGGGGATTGAAGGAGCAAGGTTTCATATGTAAAGAAACTTGCTCGGACTCAGTCCTCTCGAAATAACATGTAACGAATTAACAAACGTGTTTTGTAAATACTAATAATTGTACCACATGACATTTCTTTTATGTTGGGGGAGCTTTCATATGTGCTTTACTAACCAGTAATCCGAGTGTCCTAAAATGGCTGCCGAAAATACGGGAACTCTTTTGCGCATGCGTCTTCTGCATCTACGTAGTATGATGTCTTTCGCTTTTGGTGGGAAATTCTTTGCGGCTTCGCAGTAGATTCTAAAATGGCCACTTTGAACCTCACACATGGGTACTAAAGATTTGAAACTCCTGCGACAATGACATTGAATGACCACCAAGGACTGTCTCACAAGCGATGCGCCTGCACCTTTTGACCCGGAGAGGGGAAGAAAAGACTCAATGAAATGTATACATTGTATATGATTTATTATGAATGTTGCTGGGTAGATTAAAAGCATGGGAAATAAATTATGGGCTGGAATGTGGAATAATTAAGTCAACACAAATGACTGTATACTAGTGTGGTGTGATGACCTTTCCCTGTCTCTCTGACCAATCAAATAAAGGGAATTCACAAATTTGCAACATTGGAGGGTGGTACATTCCCTCGAAATTGGTATAACTAAGGTAAGCTCAGTTAGTTAGATTGTCTGACTTGTCACAGACTTGTCACTGACCCAACGTTTACTGAAGGAGAATCGAGAGCAGAGTGCTGGTCGAGCACTTTGACAGAAGAATCAGGAGTTTGCTGAGGGAGAAGTATCGATCTACCCAGTTGGGGTCCGAGAATAGCAGTATAGAGGGGTGTAGCGCTGGCGTTGCACTTAGTGGAGGTTACCTGTCCTGTACCTGTCCTGTCCTGTTGGCTCCTGAGTAGTCAGGAGTTCATTGCTTTTCCAGCCCTTGGCCTGGGGTTGGTCCTCGCATCATTCTAGGTAAATATAAATTCCGTGTGGTATGTCCTAGTGCTGTTTCACTTTTTCACCCTTGCCAGGCACCAATGTCTAAAATCAAAAGATTTTCGCTTTGATCTTTATTCTTATTCTTGAGAAACTGTTGAATTGTCTATACTGGTACTTGACTCACAAACTATTGCATAGATAAAGTGTTTAAACCTGCCCGAGTCTGTGGTTAGTTATGATAAAGTAAATTGTCATACTACCTATTATTCTAAGTACCAGATCTATTTTTCTCAGTGATTTAGGGAATAAGGGACAAGGAATCGGTAAGTTATAGTGTTCAGGTATACTTTATATTAACTCCTGATAGACAGAGTGAGAGAAAAAAAGAGATTACCGGTTTAGGGTGTTTGTGTTTAATGGGCCCAGGTCAGTATTGTTGTTTTAGAAATATCCTTCTAATGCCGGGCTGGGTGAAGATCCAGTGGCTAAAGGAAGTCAAGTGCCTCCTTATAGACCTGGGTCTCGAAGATGCTTGGACTACTCGATCCGCCCCACCAAAGGCATTTCTGAAGAAATTATTCTGGAGCTGGGTGACTGCTGGCAGGAATAGCAACACCAATCTGTGCAGGTCAACAATGGAATTTCTTTTGGTAAAGGAGGTACACTTCTGCGAGCCGTACTTAGATACTATCCTATCAACCTGGGATAGGGCTCTATATTTCAGATTCAGGGTAGGCCTACTGCCAGTGGGTAAATTGACTGCCAGTTGGAAGGTTCCGGTGCAGACCACTCCTCTCTGCCCTTGCTGTTTGGACAAGTTGGAGACAGTCCCACACTTATTATTTGAATGCCCGGCCTACGCAGACCCTCACCGCAGATGGCTGAAGCCCCTCTGCAGAGAACTTGGGACTAGATCCCACAAGGAGGCCCTAACAATCTTAAAAACGGACCCTCGGCCCCTGTTTGCCACTGGACTGGCTAAATTCTTATGCTGGCATGGCGCATCAGATTCAATAGACTCTCATATCTTGTCTAAAAAGTATCTTAGATTGCTTTTATGTGACTCTTTACTCAACGTGTTATGTATATAGTATGTTATCACTTATGTACTGGATTTTAATGCTTTTAAATGTATATATATTGCTTTTTATGATATGAAAAATATCGAAATAAAGCTATTTACTATTTACTACTTAGAAATATCCTGAGCTGGTAATCTCGCACCATCAACTTGTTGAGCACTTATGTATAACAAAGCTTCGAAATGGCAGAAATGCCTCCAGGTCTTTTTCTGTCGCGTGCCAAATACATAAATTCATCCATAGTGATAGTTCTTCTCCACTCAATGCATTTCAAGCTTATTAGCTCTTCACTATAAGTATTAAAAAACAACCATTATATTTTTTTTAAAAGAACTCCAACTGAAGTCTATAAAAGATAATTAACCGTTATTTACTAAATTCATGCTACATTTTACTCCGAACCAGTAATCAGCGTTTTCCCTCTTTGTGTATATCTCTACTCTACAAACAGTTACCCAAACGAGTCTCCTCCCTATCTTTACATTTCTCCATATTACCAACTTCTTACTCGTTCCCCCAAAGCTCGTGCTTAATGATATTTTTTGTGAACACATTTCTTTAAACCAACATCATCACCCTTCCTCCATTCCTTTATCCTCTCTCATCATGATCTTTCTCCAAACAAGTTTTCTCCTTCTAACAAAGTGGCATTCTATTCACTACACCCATCCTCATTCTTAACTTATGTAAATAACTCCTCCCCTCTACATCAGCCAATCCCATTAAGCCACGTAATGGCTGTTTTTTAATACTTACAGTGAACCCCTGAGGAAGAGCTAATAAAAGCTTGAAATGCATTGGGTAGAGAAGAACTATCACTATGGATGAATTTATGTATGTGGCACACAACAGAAAAGACGTAACACGCTGAATGGAAATTCTTTTTTGGAATACTTTGAATAAAATGGATGAAAATTGGATGAATTTGGCATAACTTTGTCATGTTACTTGAATTAAGCAGTGCGTCCGATCTGGACTGGAATCACGCTTTAGTTTCCATAGGTTTATTAACGCACCTGGTTGAGGGCTGACCGCGATTCGGGCTGCACGCCACAACCTCTATGAATCACGGAATAATCATGAAACACGAATACACAGGAGTGCACTTGTTTACTCTCTTCTTTTGGATATTGGTGCTAGATTTATGCCTGGTATGGGTTAATGGGTGGGAATGACTCCTGGGAACACCTTATACAATGGGGCAGAAGTTCCTGGTGTCAACCCTAACCACTTTGGTCATTTTCAAAATAGCCAAAGGCTTTGCCAACAGTGAACTTGGGATATGAAGACTTAGGTAATGCGTGTGAGAGTTCTATGGTAATCTTAGTGTTATCTCACGTTTTACACTAAAATCCAGTTCAGAACAGCCACTGTACCCCCAGTATACCCAAAGACAGAATTCTAGTTGAACAACTCACACTTTTCCAGAAACCCAACCTTCCTATCAAGTGCGCCCCAAGGGTTATATGTAAACACCCAGACACAGAAATCTGGTGGGACAAAGCAGGTCCTTCAGCAACCAGAGAGATAATATACAAGAATTGTTTTGCTATCCTGTTTGCCTTCCTTTCAAGTGCACCTCTAGTACTTTGTGTAAACCCAGCAGACCTGTCAATCAGAATTTTAACTTCAAGTAGGATTTGACACAGTAATGTAAATAACGATGCTTATAGTCCCACCATGCATTTTCTGCGAGAATCAGAGGAGTCATCTCTGCCCATTCAAGTCATGTTTGCTTTTGGGAAGCAATTCATACCATTTTTGCAATTTAAATACTATTTACCTTTTTTTTAACACCAACTTAATTGCATTTTAGAAATTCATAACAAAAACGTCATGGTGGGATGTACATCATATGAGTAACATGGCATAAAGTTGACAATAATATTGCATCCACCATAATGTTAAGTATGCCACAAAGCAAAGGAACATGACAATTCATTAAACAGTATAGTTAAATTAATGTACTGGTTGGCAGAAGTGAGAAAGCAGGAATTCAGGCAAGGAAAAGGTAACAATTCCTTAATATTTATAAAAAACCTGACTATTTTAAATTGTACTTTTAATAACTACTAAACATACTTGTATAATCATTTCTCTAGCGCACCCTATTCCCAAAATACAATATCAGGAATTGTAATCTGTACTCTGGTTTTCTACAATGGACAGCTATGCCTGCCACAACAGTATAGCTAAATTAGTGTACTGGTTGGCAGAAGTGAGAAAGCAGGAATTCAGGCAAGGAAAAGGTAACAATTCCTTAATATTTATAAAAATCCTGACTTGATCTTAAATTGTACTTTTAATAATACTAAAAATACTTGTATATTCATTTCTCTAGCTTACCCCATTCCCAAAATACAATATCAGGAATTGTAATCTGTACTCCGGTTTTCTACAATGGACAGCTATGCCTGCCACAACGAAAAATAGCTTTGGGTACTAGGCACTGTAAGGACATGTTAACATTACATTTCTACATGTCCTACTATTAAATACCATGAACCCTATCATGTGGGCTAGAAGGCCTACATAGGAGTGACTTACTTATATTTAAAACTAGAGTTTTGACCTGTCAAAAGCTTTTTTTGACAGATCAAATTGCAGTGTTTAAACAACCACAGTCAGGCCTGTAGCCATGTTTTACACAATCACTCTAGTGGATGGCATACTAGGTTTTGCAGTGCACTAGTGCCATTTAATTTACAAGCCTTGGGTGCATTTTGTACCATTTACTAGGGACTTACATGCAGGTTAATTATATCAGGCGTACGCCAGTTAAGTCATGTTGAAAGAAAATTAGGCACTTTCCATCTGATTAACAGAGGTAACGTACACAGAGTTCTACAGCTAGCAAAAACACTCAAGGTAAAAATCTGGAGGTATACCATGCAAAAGATGGTCATTCCTATATTATCACTAGAACAAAGGAAGAGAAGCATTGGATGATGGAAATATGGTACTAAGGGTCAGATGTACTAAGAATTGAATCTGTAATCTGTAAATGTCATTACAAATTGAGTACTAACTTTTACCAAATCCATGTTGCTTTTGTGAATTGACCTTTGTACAAATAGGTGGGTTCAGAAAAACCTGATTCAAAGTGGATCACAATTTTACCACATCTGTGACTGGTTGTACGTAAAGCATTTTTTCAATGCAACCTGTTGTCCTCAAAGAAAAACGATACATGATAGAATTTGAAAATTGTAACTAACATTTTCAAAGAGTAGGCAGTGATCTATGGGACAACTGCCTACTCTTTTATATTTTTTTAGCATTCTCAAAGGATAAAGTATCCCAAAGGGACCCCTGTTTGTGCTTGGCTCACCCCTACATTTGTGTAGTCAGTAAAGCATTTATGTTTTGCGACCGGATTTCAGATGTTCTAAACACACCCCTTCAATTACCAATTCGGTATTTGGTCACAAACTCAAATTGCGATTTGGTAATGTGTTTCCCAGTTGCAATTTGTGTTTATTATATTCCCAAGGGACTTTTTGTTGTTGCAAATGACATAATTTGGTGAATCAGACCTTTTGTGAATGTTAATAGGCTTTGTACATCTAGCTCAAGATGCAGTCACAGTGGGAATTATTTGATTTTATTGGGTTTATTTCTAGAGCACAACCTAGCCCCACTGGGCACAGACCACTTTACACAGCACTAGTATATTTAACCAAATGTGGAGACAATCAATATATGGGTAAAAGTGCTATTTGAAGTGAGGGCAATAAATGTGTAAAAATAATATAAGAAGTGAGGTACCACTCTTTAACAATGTGGTTTGATAACCAAGAATTATCCCTTAGGTCCAGTTAGCCAAGAAGTACTTAAATATCTTAGGCCCATCTAGAGTAAATAAGATTGGCTGACATTTGAAAAACACCCACATTTTTAAGCATTTGGTGACTTAATGATCTTGATGATTTTTCTAGAAGGTCTGGTCTGTCCTTGAAGGCAGTGAGGTGATTACCCAATTCTAAGATCTGTATAGGGAAGTGTGGCCCTGCAATTTAGTGCAAATGTAGCAACTTGGGAGGGCAGGCCCGCTTAGGCCACTGCAGGATACTATTTTATCATACCTGATTCTGTGCTTTCATTTTAAACATGCCCACTATAAACATAGAACAAGCAGCATTTTGTGCAAGCCACTACCACTTAGTGACTCAAGCTGCTTGATGACTTTTTAAATATGCTATGGGTTAACATGTTCTCCAAAGCCCTCTCTATGAAGCCTTTGAATCTTGTATGACACTCTAACGTCTTTGGACTTGATTATTCCAATGCCTCAAGTGTCTACCTCTGGATTATCAAATCGCTCAGTTCTGGGTTCAGTACTCCTTTTTTACCCTTATTTATCAATACCTTTACTCAAATCATGCATGGGCTCTACCTTGGTGCCAGTAGTGCAGGGCAGAGATGAATGGTGTTTTGCTGTTTGGAGATGAAGATCATAGTCCCTAGATCCCAGAGCAGCATTGATATGTGCATCCAGCACCTTGTCATTTATAGCCCATTCTACCAAACTTTGTAGCTGATGCTGTGCACATTATTATCACTCAACTGTGGTGCCAGGGTTGGAGAGCAATGGTAACTATTTTGTTGCTGTTTGGAGACAAAACACTACAGGACTTTGGATCCTGGAAGAGTCTTAATGTTTACACACAATACATTGTTTTGCCTTTCACTCACTGACTAAATTCGGAAGCTACTGGAGTATATGTAATTGTACTAAAGGTGTGCCCCCCTTGACGACTTGAGGTGACTGCTTTACTGTTTTTTGAAATCAGGAGCTGCAGGTCATTGTTTTCCAGAGAAGACTGGGTTTTTGCAAAACAAATCTTTGCAGTTTTGTGAGCCAGCTCATAAATCGGATAGTCACAGATGTACCATGTAGCAATGTTGGTCTACCTCAGTGGGAATATCGGAAGGTCAAGATGATTCTAGAAAAGCATGGACATTCGCAGGGAACCCTCTAGGGTGGTGCAATCAGTGCCACTACACCGGGTGCTGACTTTGGGGGAGGAGCCTGTATTTTCCAGTACAATATGGTTTTAAAAGCACCTGCTAGCCCAGTTCTTGCCTCCAGCAGCAATTTTCAGACAACCATACAAATGTCAAGATACCTGGTGAATAATGGCCCTTGTGCAGAGAGATTGGAGTTTTGTCTAGTGGAAGTTTTGGCTCATCATAAAGTAGATTCCACACGCCTCCACAAGGGAGAAAGGGTCCTAGGGACAATTTAACAACTAACTGCCAGATTTAATCCCCAATTCAATTAATAATCATTACAAACAAATCTGGTGGTCAAAAAAAGGGGACGGAAGGGGAGCAAGAACCAATTAATTACCACAAACAAGTGTGCAAACACCCAGCAAATATCCAAAGTGTGAAAGAGCAACATATAAGAAACAGACCTTAACGAAATTGTCGGATTTCCATCAACTGCTAAGAGAGGCCAGTGTCATCACTTGGATATCCTTCCTTTCTACCACAACACCTCTTGATCATAGAGGGGAATCATGTGGTTCAGATTTCGTGCAGATCATTGAAATCTTGACAAGAGGAAGTATAGAAAAGGAGAGTGAAAGGAATGAAGGAATGATCAATTTGGTCACCTACTTCAAACTTGCCAAGAAAGGATATCTATTTACTTGGGTGATGAATATTATAAGTGCAGTGCAAGTGAGTGAAAACTAAAAAGGGTGTGGAAGAGAAAACTAATCTTATTACAATATCTCTACCAATCCTATTAAAATGGTGCAGAAGCGGCTTTAATCAAATAGGCCACTTTCTAAAATGGTCGACTAGTTTCTGCCTTGTGGACCACTTGCCTAGGCTTCCTTCAGGACCTATATTTTAGATAGCTGTTGCATTTGTTAAATTCATGCAAAAGTGCTCATAGTTGTTTAGTAAATACAACCTTGTACATGGTACCTCTATACAAGCGGAGTGATCTTCACACCTGAAAGAGATAACAACACAAATCCTTACTGTGAAATAATACACCAATTCAACATGCTTACCCTAAATCATATGCCAGATAGTCAATACTGGCTATTTCCTTAATCACAGATGCACTCACCTGTCTTGTATGAGGTATAAAACTCACCTCACCTCACCTGGTAACCACTCATGTATAGGAGACCCCGCCCTGTAAGGAAAATAAAATCACTATTGAGGGGGGGACACCAAACAGACCTCTATTTGTTTTATCTGCCCTGCCGCGGATGTACTTTGTTATGATAACTGGTACTCCATTGTAAACACCTTCTCTAAGAGAACACACCTAAGGAACATACATTTTTCCCGTGGCTGTTTATTCTGTATGGTTCAAAAAAGCCTGTCTTATTCTGTGTAATTCCATTAATAGCAGACTCTATGCATGTATATTCCATCAATCACCTCTACAGTGAGACGTAGTTTTGACAAAATATTCTTCTCATGATGCCATATTAAATTTGCATTTGTTTTGTATATTTGCCCGAACACGATGTCTTGTACTTACAATGCAAGGTGGACCTCAGAAATGTATTCGGCACTACCACCAAAGGGTCCAGGTTGGCATAACCCCATAACTCTGCCCCGTAAAGGATCAAGGTGCCAATTTTAGAGGTATAAATGTGTAGCACAGGGGCAATTGGTTTGGTGTGTGATAGTCTCTGCTCCTTCAGCAGAGCACCTGACAGTTGTGCATGCTTAACAGTGAGCAGGTCTTTTTGGGGCTTTTTATCAATTGTAACCCCTAAATAAGAAAAAATCTCTGTTTGCTTTAGAGTTCCCCCCTTCATTTTACCAGCACCCACAGTATTCTTATTGTTTTGTAGGACCATATATTTAGTTTTATCCACATTAACAATGAGATCATGATCCTCACAAAACTTCTAAAACCTCGTTAAGGACCTTTGAAGGCCCCGCCTCGTCATTAGTAGAGGGATCCATCCAGGGATAGTGCATCCGTGTAAAAGTTCTCTAAGTACTGCACTACCCCATTTATATATATTGAAAAGAGGGTGGGTGCTAGCATGCACCCTTGTCTCACCTCCTTCTCGACTGAAACTTGTCGGTAGTTTTGCCCAGCGCATCCCATCTCAGCAGTGCAAAATTGTCAGTGTGGAACTTAATCAGTAAAGCCAAAATATCCAATGGCATACCAATCTTCAAGAAGCTACACCACATCTTAGTGCGAGGGACGAGGTCAAATGCCGACTTGAGGTCAACAAATGCTGCTTAAATAGTACCTCTCCCTTGTACCACGGTACGTCAATATATGAGGATAAACCTTAGCACCTGATCTACAGTGCTGGTGCAGGGCCGGAACCACGCCTGGAGATGGGATAGGATTACACGTTCCTCCAGCCATGCCTGGATTCTGCCCAATACCAGCCTTGTTGACACCTTTTGAATACAATCAATAAGGCTTATTGGCCTATAGTTCCCAGGTAGGGTGTAATCCCCTCTTTTTATGGATGGGAAGGATTATTGCTCCTGCCCAGGTGGCAGCCATAGGTGCTCCATTAGCGATAGCATTCACAAGAAGCTGAATATATGATGCTCACTTATCTATATCATGGAAGAACAGGTCAGCAGGAATGCATTGAGCCCCGGCGCCCTGCCTCTTGGGAAAGGGCCTGGTAGAAGGGCTTCCGAAGAGGTGCAGTGGGGATCTACAGAGAGACACTGTTCCGTAAGCTCTATCTCATGTATTAAAACGGACTTGGCTCGCGTGAGAAACGTGTCCAAGGTACCTTCGACCCCCCCGGACCACCTGCCCCCTTGCGATGACCTTTACTCATGACAGCTTGATAGGTTATAAAACACAAAATTGTAAATATGTACAACACTACAACAAAATATGCAAAGACAAAAAACGACTAGCCATGTCCCAAGTAGACCTGAGAAATTCGAAATATCACATGAAGGGTGGGGTGGCCCAGCCCTGCCTCCTCCTGGCTCTGGCGGGTGCAGACGGGCCTGCTCTTGGCCCGCGCTGCGGGAGGCCCTGTGCGCTTAAAAAGTACCTCCTAGCACTTCCCCGTGACGCGTGACCGTGCGCCACACAGGAAATGCTGGGAAGTGTAGTCCTGGAGGCGGAAGCAGCGTGTGATGCAGGTTTGGCGTTGCAGTCCCCTCAGTCAGTCCGATTCGGGAGAGGCAGTGGCGGCAGGTAAGTTCCCAACAAAGGCAGCAAAAGAACCCCCGCTAGGGAGCCCCGTGCGCTTAAAAAGCGCCTCCTAGCACTTCCCCATGACACCTGACCGTGCGCCACACAGGGAATGCTGGGAAGTGTAGTACTGGGGTGGAAGCAGCATGTGATGAAGGTTTGGCGTTGCGGTCCCCTCAGACCAATTCGGCAGAGGCAGTGGTGGCAGGTAAGTTCCCAACAAAGGCAGCAAAAGAACCTGCACTACGGGAGTCCCTGTGCGCCGAAAAAAGCACCTACTAACACTTCCCCATGACGCTTGACTGTGTGCCACACAGGGAATGGTGTGAAGTGTAGTCCTGGGGGCGGAAGCAGCGTTTAATGCAGGTTTATCGTTCGGTCCCCTCAAACCGATTCAGGAAAGGCAGTGGTGGCAGATAAGTTCCCAACAAAGGCAGCAAAAGAACCCGCGCTGCTGTAGCCCCTGTCCGCTTAAAAAGCACCTCCTAGCACTTCCCAGTGACGCGTGATCTTGACCACACAGGGAATGCTGGGAAGTGTAGTCCTGGGGGCGGAAGCAGCGTGTGATGCAGGTTTGGCTTTGCGGTCCCCTCATACCGATTCGGGAGAGACAGTGGTGGCAGGTAAGTTCCCAACAAAGGCAGCAAAGGAACCTGCACTGCGGGAGCCCCTGTGTGCTTTAAACGTGCCTCCTAACACTTCCCCGTGACGTGTGACGGTGTGCCACACAGGGAATGCTGGGAAGTATAGTGCTGGGGGTGAAAGCAGCGTTTAATGCAGATTTGGCGTTGCGGTCCCCTCAGACCGATTCGGAAAAGGCAGTGGCAGCAGGTTAGTTCCCAACAAAGGCAGCAAAAGAACTTGCGCTGAGGGAGCCCCTGTGCACTTAAAACGCGCCTCCTAGCACTTCCCTGTGACGCGTGATCATGCGCCACACCGGGAATGCTGGGAAGTGTAGTCCAGGGGGCGGAAGAAGCATGTGATGCAGGTTTGGCATTGTGGTCCCCTCAGACTGATTCGGGAGAGGCAGTGGTGGCAGGTAAGAACCCAACAAAGGCAGCAAAAGAACCTTTCCATTAGTGTCCACTCACCCGTCAAATCAGAAAACCTCTGACATGGTTGATTCCGTTGTTTGTCAACTTGGTGTTGGCATTTATGGGTGGAGGTGAATTCACCATTACTATTTCCTCGTCAATATATTGTAGGGCTTATGATGCCAATAAAGTCTTGAGATCTGTGAGTAATGACCTGTAATTTCTTAGTGCAATCCTAGGCAAAAAGTGGTGAGCAAATTGTCTGTTGGCTGAGTGCACACACCAAGTGTGATGATGAGGCTAACTTTGGACTAAGAGGTCAGAGGACATCAAAATGTGATCAACTACTGTGTTGTCTGCTGGCTTCAAAAATAAAAGTTTATTGATTGCAATAACTTCTAACATTTATAGATAAATGTATAAGTTTCATTCAGTAGAGAAGAGGGAGGTTGTCAAGTTGAAGGGCGCCTACCAAATAAGGGTGAGCAGAACATGCAGAATTTGACTCTACGGAATTTTGCGGCATCACATACAATCTCTGCAAGATTCCACTGAGTTCTACCAATGGGCGGAAATAGGCACATCGTCCTTCCCATGCTATGATTTAGTGCTGGTAGCACATTCCACACTGAAAGATCAATGCAAACAGCACCACACAGCGTGTCAGAGGGTGCATCTACTCTATATAATTTTGTTGCAGCCTGAATAGATTTTCTACTTGAGCGGCAGCCTTCTGACCGTGAAAAGTCACAACTGCTGGATGACTTCCTAGTGAACAAAAAAAATTGTGCTAGGGAGCTCCAAATCACGCTCCCTCTTACCAACTTATCTTTCTGGAGCCTGGTGTGAGCAAATATTCCACCACTCAGTGATTGGCTAAATTTGTCCAGAACTCGGAGTTACAAGAGTATCCCGAAATCGCTAAAAGACTCCAATTCCGTGGGGGGAACGGAATATTCCGCCCACCCCAATACCAATATTACATAGCATATTGGCTGTCAGAAACATAGACATATTGATCGCTTAAATAAAGGAAACATGCCAAATACTCCATCAACAACTGCCCCATCAATATAATGTTAAAAAGATATCAATATAAAGGAAACACTCAGGAAGTGGCTCTGTGAATCGCCAAATCGATTCCAATCTTGCAGGGAAAAATTTCACTACATTCTAACAGGCATTGCTAATATTTGGCCCTTTTTGCTTTTAGAATAAATGTTTCGACAGCTAATGACACATTAAAACATGTTTCAACATCTACAGTAGGATTGTTGAAGCAACAAAACTACTTGAGGCGCCCCATCCGTGGTTCTTTATGGAAGAAAGTATTAATTTTAGTGGGTGTTTAAACTGGATCTGGGGGAACTGGAATGCAAGACTGAATTTGTAATTAAAATAACAGATTAGGGGGGGCGTGGTCTGGACGCCGCGCAAGATGGCCGGCTAGTTGCGGAGCTCCGCCGCACCAACGGACCTCCTCACAGATTCCCACATGTAACGGGAACCGTTTCTAATGCCGTTTGCCGTTTTTAGGCAGCGGAAATCGCGGAGAACCTTTTTGACCAGGAATTCGCGACGCGAACATCGCGCATCAGACAGCCGCCATTTTGGGACGTGCCGCGGCTGATTGCAGAGCCGCGGCTCCCTCACGGACATACCGGGGCCTCTTCACAGCTTCATCCTCCGTCCCAACGGAGCTCCCTGTGGCTCTCCCAATGCAATACCTCAACCTATGAGGTGAATGTGACCTGCAACACTTACTCCCATTGCACCCTATTATGGTGAGCTTTTCTTTCTTTACAAATTGAACAGTATTTTGACAAATACCTCTTCTGCCATCCTACACTATGTTTCTCCAACAGTATTTTCAGAGACTTCCTTTTACTTCCTTTGTGATGGTTTGTTGAGCCCTTCTATAACCCCCAACTATATATCTCAATGAGTTCATGGCGCATCATCAATATTGTCATAGCGCCTTGGCAGAATGGCAGCATTTTTCCATTTCTGAGGGCTGTTGCTTTTGTGTGATGGCCTCCAACCTCTCCGAGTGACGGAGGTCTACAGTGTTGGCGTTTTGTTCCTCTCATGGCGGACCGTGCCTCCCCCATTTTATGACTCTTTTTACGCCTCGCACTGCTGCTCTCTTCTACACCTCAACGTCATATGTTGTGCTCTGTCTCTTGCTGGACTCTCTTAAGGGCCGCATCCTCATCGGACAGCTATCTCTCTGAATAATCTTCTGTGGTAGTTTGAGCTTATAGCGGCTAATTTTGACTGGTCTTTCCTGGACGAAGTGTTACTTCTACATTTCTAATTCTTGCTCCATCACTGAATTGGTCTCTTTCTCATGGTCAGACTCCGCAAACCAAAATTTGTTTTCACTCCCTCTACGAGTGTTCTTCAAAGTCCTTCTACTAGGCTGGATGCACCCTCACAAGTTGTCACAATGGCGACCTCTGCTCCTCATTGTTTCTCTACTGTGCAGGCCACTTCAAGTAAATCTTCGCCTCCTGCGTCCACTTCCAAGCGACTAAAGCAGGATCCTCCTTCACCAGATAAGTCTCCTTCTCCAACCTCCATTGACTTGATTTTGGAAGAAATCCGCGCATTGCGGCCGTTTATTGAGGAAACGAGAAAAGACATGCAACTCCTAAAGGACAAATGGTCGACCATGGATGTCGGAATCTCCTCACTCGAAAAGCAAATCTCTGACGTACAAGTCAATTCACAACGTATTGCTTCTTTGGAAAAAACTGTTCTATCTCTTCAACAACATACGGAGGAATTGGAAAATCGCAACAGGAGGAACAACCTCCGTATTTATGGCCTTCCTGAATCACTTGAAGGCGACGACCCAGTCACCTTCTTCAGATAATTTCTCCCCAAACTTTTGGACATGCCACCATCTACGTCGATCAGCATTCAAAGAGCTCACAGATTGGGTCCACGCACAACTACCTCTACGAAACCTCGTGGTGTCATCATTCTTTTTTTTAAATTCACGGACCTTCTCTCCGTACTTACTGCAGCTAGAGCCAAGCGTCAGCTTTCCTGGCTTGGTCAAAGTGTATTCCTCACCCAAGATGTCTCTAATGCTACTGCCTCTAGACGAAAGGAATTCCTAGCTCTTCGTCCCTCCTTGCGCTCCCTTGGAGCACGTTATGGCTTGTTCCGTCCCTGTACTTTTAGAGTCACCCACCAGAACAAGACTTGGACATTTCACAATCCTGATGAACTTCGAAACTTCATCCTCTTGCAAAATAACGGAGGAATGGAGACTTCCCCTTCTACTAGCGGCTGACCAATCTTGAAGAAATCTTGATTTCAGTTTTGGATGCTCTTTGAATCCTTGTGTTTGTTTTATCTTTATATGCTCCCATTATCTTTCAATGGTTCCTGTTGCATTATTTTTTCAATAGATCCTGTTGTTGTATTTCTACTCACCTTTCTTTAATATTTTGTTATTGTGTGTCTTTAGTTTGTACGCTGAATAATGTCTCGTTTTATTGTACCTAAGTTTTTTCATTACCCGTCATCTTTATTCCCTCTTGTAGATATGTATTCCTTGTTCCCATCATCCTGTACCATTCCTGTTTGTGGTTCTGTGAGATCCCAGTGCGGTTGTGTCCCTGCTCCTGGCCTGACTCGTCTTATTACTCGTCACCACTTCCCCACCTTCCTCGTGTATTCCCCCTTCAGGTATGGTCCTTGCAGTCGTCCTGATGGATTTGTACTGTCTTCTCTGGCTTTTTCCTCTCATTTCCCACGCTAGTTCTATTTCCTTTCCTTTATCCCGTCTCTCCCCTTTCCCCTTTTTCATTCATCTTCCATCTTTCTTCTTTTCTAGCCTTTTACTGCTGTGTTCATTATTATTAAAGTATTGTTTGCACTTTCTGAATTTAACATGTATACCCAGTTTTAATATTTAGAGTTGTTTCATGGAATGTGAAAGGTTTTAATAACCCCATTAAGTGGCAGAGAGTACTTTCCCATCTATCTTCTTATAATCCCGATGTTGCCCTTCTCCAAGAAACCCACCTCTCTGAACTTGAATCCCTGCAGTTGAAAAGGAATTGGGTTTGTACTGTTTTATTTTCTCCGGCGTCTCATAAAAAGAATGGGGTTGCTGTTTTAATTCATAAAATACTTAAATGTAAGATTGTACTAGAAGAAAAAGATACTGAAGGTCATTGGGTTTTAGCTAAATTACTTATTAATGCAATCCCAATTACTGTGTTTAATGTTTATGGACCCACCAATTTTGATCCTTCCTTTTGGCTGTCAATCACTTCCAAATGCATTCAATATAAAGATGACTGTTTTCTTCTAAGCGGAGATTGCAATCAGGTAGTTGACCCTTTCTTAGATCGCAAGTCCTCTGTCCGCTTTGTCCCCCATAAACGCCATAAGCAGTTTTTGGACACTATCTCTCAAACACACCTTGTAGATTCTTGGAGACTCACTCACCCAGACACTTTAGACTTTTCTTTCTTCTTTCCTCCCCATGCTTCTTTTTCCCATCTAGATTACATCTTTCTATCCTCTTACTTATCTCAAAATCTTTTGTCTTCATCTATTGAACCTATTGCAATTTCAGACCATGCTCCTATTATTACAGATTTTTACTTGCTTCCTTCTCTCCCTAAATCCTCCTGTTGGCGATTCAACTCCTCCCTGCTTACTGATCCCAATTTCTCCTCTTCCATTCTTTCACTAATGAGTTCTTCCATCTCAACTCTGATCCTCACATTTCCCCCCATATCCTTTGGGACTCTTTCAAAGCCACAGCCCGAGGTTTCATCATAGATTTTGTTTCTAAGAAAAAGAAGCAGTTTCTTCAAAAGCAGAAGGTTGCCTTAACCCATATCAAAATCTTGGAACATCGGTTCTATACCTCTTCCCCCAATCACATGTCCCCGGAGCTTCTTCGAGCCAAAATTGCCTTCAACAAACTTTCGACTGATTCGGCCACCTCCTTTCTCCTTCAAAGTAGTGCCCGTAACAAATCGAGCAAACTACTTGCTAATTACCTTAAATCTTGTAAAGAACGTACCTTTATCGAATCTATCTATTCCCCCATTAATACTCTCCTATATACAGATAAAGATATTCTAGATCAATTTCAAGCCTTTTATACATCTTTGTACACTCCAGAAGAACCCCCTACTCCTGCTCTTCTTCAGTCCTACTTTGATAGCTTACCAAATCCTAATACATCTCAACTTCACTTCTCAGACATCGTAACAGATTTTTCCCTCCATGAACTTTCCACTGCTTTGTCCTCCCGTACAAAAGGCAAAACACCAGGTTCGGATGGATTTCCAGTAGAATTTTATTTGCATTTTTCTGACCTCCTTTTACCTAAACTTCTTTGTCTTTTCCAATCATTTTGTTCTTCTGGTCTTGCTCAGAGTTCTTTTCAAGATGCTACTATTTGCCTAATTCCCAAAGAAGGCCGCGAACCCAAGTTTTGTAAACATTACGGACCAATATCCCTAGTTAATGTCGACTATAAACTCTTTGCTAAATTGCTCGCACTACGTCTCGATCCTTTCATGCCACATCTTATTGGGAAAGAGGAGTGTGGTTTTGTTAAAGGTCGCCTTACCGCAGACAATTCTAGACTGTTCCTCAATGTTCTAAACAAAGCCGCCTCTCTTTCTGTTACCGTAGCGGCTATTTCAGTAGACGCTGAAAAGGCTTTTGATCGGGTGGATTGGTCTTTTTTGCTTGCCTCCCTGAAATGGCATGGTTTTGGTCCCAAGTTTATTTCCTTTATTTCTTTGATATATTCCATGCCCAAAGCTTCAGTTCTTGTGAATGGTCAACTCACCTCCTCTTTCACGCTCCAGCGTGGAGTTCGCCAGGGGTGTCATCTATCCTCTCTTCTTTTCGTATTACCTCTTGAGCCTTTCCTTTCCTCTATTCGCAATAACTCCTCTATTTCTGGTTTCCCATACGGAGAACAGCAACACAAACTATCTGCTTATGCTGATGATATTCTTTTATTTATCTCAGATCCAGTCTCCTCTGTTCCCTCATTGTTAGCGGAATTCGAGAGGTTTTCTCTAGTCTCGGGTTATAAGATTAAATCTGATAAAACGGAGATTCTCCCGTTAAATAAGTTTTGTCTCCCACACTTTTTCACATCTACTGGTTTTACTTGGAATAACACTAAAATAAAATATCTTGGTGTTCTATTCTCTAACTCTATTTCGTCTATCAGACTTAACATGAATGCAGTTATTTCTAGAATTGAACATTTGTTTTCTTCCTGGAATCCTCTATTCTCTATTCCTTTCTTGGTGGGGTCGCCTTGACTCTGTCAAGATGATGATTGCTCCTATTTTGATTTATTTACTCTCCATGCTCCCCATATTCCAGCTTTTTATTTTAATCGTATTGACTCCAAATTCTCTGGAAACAGAAAAAAGCTTGGATATCCCTCTTCATGGAGGTCGAAAGGCATTATCTGGGTCCAGCATCTCTTTGATAGTTCGTCACCTTGCTCTTTCCCTCAATTTCAGACACAATTTCGTTGCCCTCGTTCGTTTGCGCAGAAGTACTATATGCTTACGGAAATTGTCCTCGACCGTTATTACTCTCTCCCATCTTCTGAATCGCCTCTTCCCTCTTCACCTCTCCTCGCCATTCTTACCACTCTTCCTAAAGCTTCTCTCATCTATCGCATCTTTTCAGCCCCCGATCAGGCACGGTCCAAGACTAAATTGGAGCTCTCTTCGGAGTCAGATCTTGGCTGTTCCTAGTCTGTTCTTCTCTGGGACAAATTATGGTCTAAATCCCTGAAGACTTCTCGCTCTGCTTCCCTCACTCAATCCTTATTTTCCTCTATCATAGACTTTATCTCTCTTCCCCTTCTCTTCTCTCGCTTTCTTTCTTCTTCCAACTCTAACTGCTGGACATGTAGCACCCCTGATGCTGATCTCCTTCATCTTCTTTTTCTCTGTCCTTCTGTAGCAATTTTATTGAAGCAGGTTTGGTCTTACATCTCACGCATTTTTACACTCTCTGTCTCTTACTCCAACTCCCTTGTGTTTTTGGGGAGTCTGTCGGACTTTTTGAATTTCCCCCCACACTCACTTGGTCTCTTTGACCTTATGTTGGTCCTTGCGTTTCAGCAAATTGCCTCTAATTGGAAGTGCCTTACTAAACTTTCCAGTCGCTGTTGGTGGAACTTACTGTGTAACTTCCATAGACTTGATGTGGCCTTTGCGTCCTTCTTTAAGCCTGCTTGCAATGTTGAACTTTATTGGTTACCCCTTACCTTGTTTTTAGATCAATCTTTCAAAAGAAGCTACACCCCCCCTTTCCTCTGACAACTTTAAACCCCCCTGAATGCTGGTACTCTTGCCTTTAGTTTTACTTCTTAGTATTCACAGTTATAGTTTTTGATTTTGGTTCCATTATTCACCTTTATCTATGATGTATCTCTTTTCGGTATTGTGCATTTGTCTATATGCTAACAATTGTTTTTATATATTTATATATTAATATGACTTGTTTAACATGATTCCTTTCCCTTTCTCCCTCCCCCTACCCCCCTTAAAATTAGAAAATGCTTTGATACTTAATGTTGACATCAGTAGTCTACAATTATATATCCTTGTGCATTTTGTTCCTATTTTCTGCTGATGCCACCTTGTTCTTTTTATTCCAATAAAGCTTTCAAACTAAAAATTAAGGGCAAGGCAAGAGATTGTTTATTCTGGTTGTTTTTTACAATGTAGTTCAGAAACGGTGAAAATTAAAGAAAGTTTTTATTTACTGTATTAATTTCTGACTCCGTCTAGGAATATGCATCCACTGCCTACAGGAGCAGCAAATTTGATTGTGTGCTGATTTGTAAAAACAACTAATTTACCTTTCCTGAGTTGAAAATGATGGAACCTCATGGATGCCCATGTTTTGTTGGCTACAAAAAATAGACGAAACGGTCTCTTTCAGGAGCAACTTGAACAGAAAGAGGTTCCACTAAAGCCAAATGTGTGGAAATATTTACTACCTGAAAAGTTAGAATGGCCATACCGCATTAGGGAATAAAATGTGGACAATTGAAATCTTCAGTTGAGATGTGACAGATGAACGATAAAATATCCTACAACTACCACAATTCAGTAGGACAACAGAAAGAGAGGCAATACTATTATAGCTAAGGTGCACACTCACCAGACACTGATGCTTGTTTATTGCAGTGAGGCCATAACAGTTGATTTTCCATTAGCAATAACACGTTCTTTAGTCTTAGGGCCTGATTACGAGTTTGGCGGTTGGGATACTCTATCACAAAACGTAACGCATATCCCGCCAACCAAATTACAAGTTCCATAGGATATAATCGAATTGTAATATGGCAGATGGGATATCTGGCACATTTGTGACTGAGTATCCCATCTGCCAAATTTGTAATAAGACCCTGAATGACTTGAGAACAAACTAAGGATATGAAAAAGAAGGATCTTTGTTAAGAATATGACCCCCGATAAGGGGAGCCCAAGGGAAGTCACAATGGCTTAGACCAGGCTGAGGGGAGTAAACACAGCAGCAGAAATAAGACAGTGTCCCTGGCTGTACAATGACTAGAGATCAACACGAGAAAAGAGGTAAGAGCTGCTCTCACTGCATGGTGTTCATAAATGGATCGCCAATGACTGGCAAGGCAAAGTCTCAAAACTGAGCTGCTTTGGGAATGGAAGGTGATAAAGACAGGGACAGCTGGTATGGTACTGGGTGGCGGGGAAGGGAAGGGGGAGGGAAAACAAAGAAAAATAAAAAGTCACTTAAGTGAATGAGCAGCCATTTTTGGCACTCACCTGGTGTTACTGCAGAGTCCAGGTGGACGAACAGATGCCGGATACCAACTTCCCTCGCTCACCAAATCAGCCCAACACAGTCACAGCCAAAGAGGTGAACGTGGTGAAGAGGAGAAAACAAAACAAGGAAAGGGAGAAGGAGTCGAACATGATTGCACAATATTCTTCCTATTTGAAAATAACATAGGGTAATTATATTCATGCATACAGAGGAAAGATGTATTAATGATAATGTATTGTGTATTAGAAGAGATATACCTGATTAACATACCTCTTCCAATTCTTTTGGAGGTATAGATCTGCAGAATTTAGCTTAGAACTATTGTGCCTACAAACAGAAAAGGTACTAAGCATTAACGTTAGGGCTGCAGAACCTGGAAATCAATTTTTGAAAAGCGTGAACAGTACTAACCTTCACAAAGGCCACCATAATATCCACCAGACCCAAAAATATATTCATCCTGATACTACTAGAAAAAAAAAACTTATTTTCCTAGACAGGATCAAAATCAGAGAAACACTACACAAAATGGTGCTGGGTTTAATTAGAATATGCTATCCTTAGGGTTCAGGAAATAAACCTATCACAACTCTTATTTTCCAGCATTAGAGAAAATGCGGAGAAACCAAGGAAAAGGCCCTAAAACCTCACAGCGTGGCAAGTAAGAAATCAGATAAGTAAAATAAATATAGAAATTCTATTTCTCATTCCTACCGTGAATTAGGAGGTGAGGATTCTTTAAATAAATTCTTCACCTTATTTTTTCCATACAGGTTTGGTGCAGTAAAAAATGAACTCTGGCAGCGCTTTCCAGGAGAAGCTGTAAGCGCAAGGCACTGCTGGCAAGGGAACACCGAGAACAGCTGATGCCCCGGAAGGAAGACTACAACCCATAAGAGCAGACTCTTCCCATCCCAGCAAGAATGCACTGGAAACGTCTCCAAAACTTGACAGCATAACAGCAACGAGGAAACAGGTAAGTGCGGCAAAGGACTGAAGTGCGGGTAAGGCTCCACGGGAATCTGTGATGGAATGCAAAGAGCGCTCCATTCACAGACCACCCTCTTTATTGGCAGTAGGCACTGCCCTGTCCGCTGACATCCGTCGGCACGCGGGGCTCTTATGACTTCATCGCTCCCACATAGTCTCTCCTTCGCTCCTCAACCATGAAGCACTCAGGCTCCACTAAGCCAATCACAAAGCTGCATTGCAGCGTTGCGATTGGTGTGAGTGCCATTGTACAGCACTCAGATGGGGAATGGGAGCCTAGGCATGTTCTCCACCAGGCTGTAATGCAGCTTGGGTGGAGAACATGCAAAGTGAGCATTACGGTTTGGCAAGGCTGTCCATGCGCACTTTAGAATGCAGCAACCATTCCTCCTCCCTCATCACAGGAGCCCAGCCCCACCTGAAACTGGTGGATTCTAAAAATCAAATAATAACTCTTGTTATTATCATTTTATTTTTTATTTTACATTGCTCTCGGAGAGCAGTGGGGCAAAGATCCTCCACCTTTGCGGAGGAGCTGCCACTGGATCAAGAGCAAGAACAGCAACTGTACAGATGGCCCTGGACTGGATCATCACTCTCCAGCCTGAAAGCCCCTCCAAGATGGCATGGAATACAGCATGTGGATAAAGTGAGCCCAAGGGCTGGCTTTTCCTTGTCAGGCCCCTGATCTGGGCCTGGGGATGGTAAAACTAAGATGGACTGCAGTCAATATCAGCCATGTGCTTGCATTTAAGAGAGGCCAGAATCAGTGATGGCCAAATGGCACACCAGGATTTGCCAGGCTGATGACTGCAAACATATAACCGGCTACACAGTGACTGGCGATCAGCACAAAAAAAGGGGAGCGAAAATATGGTATTTGACATTGGCCTTCATGATGTTCAAATAGTAAGCAAGAGCAGCTTGAGGAACACTCCCATCCAAAGAAGCATGCAGAAGCTAAAGTGGAGGAGTGCGCATGGTACACATCAACAAGTACGGCAAATGCAAAACAATGAGCGAAGGCATGGATGCCAGCTCTATGTAGACCACAGATGCATGAATGTCCCCAGGTAACTGGCCTAGAAGCAATCATTGTTTTCGTTTTTTTATATAGCTTGAGCTTTACATGAGTACCAGATTACATTACACGATGTTTACTTCACTTGTATTCGTTTTTATGCAAGGGGGGGAATAAATGATTTCCCCAGAACGACAGGATGTTGAGCTGCTTGCGTCAGAATCCGAACCTGGCTTCCCAGAGCCAAAGTCGGCAGCTCTGGCAGTTAGGCCACATCTCTCTCAATAATGCAAGTTAGGCATATATCCCTCAGAAGTGTCAATGATCTCTCCTCGTTAATGTACCAGACAAGGTTTCTGGTCTCTGCTGGATTTTCAGCGGAATCATGGCCTTTGCAGCCGCTTTCATTCAATAAGATAAGTCTTCTGACAGTTTTTGCCAAACTGCTTGGCCAAAGTCTTCATTCTCCCTCCGAGACCTCCGGCATTGACCATAAACAGTGCATTTCCGTGTTACTTTCCTTTTGTGGTGTGTTTAAAATATAAAGTCAGGGACAAGATGGGGGTCACTGATTGCTTTTTGTGCTACCAGGTAAACAAATTCAGATAAATCTGCTGTCTTGCAGGGTTCTCAACTGGCACATACTGTTTAATTAAAAAACCTGTTTCCTTTATTCGTTACTGTTATAAATTTGCAATTGCTGTTTTTAACGGATGCATACTTTTGATTCACACAAATTACACGTTTTCAGTTCATGCACCTCTTCTGTCGTGCTAATTTCACGTAGAAACAGTTATTCTATGCACCCTTTAAGAGTGTCTAGTAGACAATTCCAATAATTGCTTGCATGCATGTTTTGACTTGTAGGAAGTATCTCATTTATTTAGTTTCCTATTTTTTGTGTTATCTGCTTATGATTTTTGATGACTGTTACTCTCTGTTTTTCTATCTTTGCATACGGATACATTTACAGTATGCTAATTTACTCAATATGTTTTCTTGTTTCTAGACAGCATGTAAAATCTCATTTTCACTTCCCGAAGTTGTTAATTAACTCTCATCTGCAAATATAGTTGACATTAAATGGTAATAAGTGTTTATGATTTGCCCATCGTCAGTGCTATGTTTACTTCCTTCATCTGAAAGGCTTCAACCGTGTTCTTTAATAACTGGTTTGCCTTTTATTAAAGATGTGCTCAATCTGCTGTCCTTGACAATTGTCCTTTTACACACCGTAGCTTGCTTTTACAGCGTCCAATGCATTGTCAATAATGTAGAAATAACGTATTTCTTCCATCTATATTAAATAACTGAAATAACTTTTCTCCAACTCAGTCTGTATCGAATGGCTGTAAAAATCTACCTGCCTGTAGGCAGGGAGAGTGAGATCTTAGTGACTGTGGACATCAAAGTACTTTATAGTAGTATACCCCAGAGAGAAGGACAGGAAATTGTGAAGGAATTGCTGATGAAGACACCAGGAACAGACCCACTGTATTTATCTTGAAATGTATGAAGATTGTTGTTTTGTATTTATTTTTATTTTAATGGTGATCTATTTCTGCAAATCAAGGGTACAAGCATGGGAGCACCCTGTGCCCCCAGCATATAACATCTACTCGTGAATGCATGAAGAACAACATATCTTCAATGAGGTAGCTCCATTTATTGAAAATTTTAAACTCTGGGTACAGTTTATAGATTATATTTTTTTCATCTGGAGGGGTGTGGGAGAAACATATATAGTAATTTCTCTCATGGCTAAATTCAAGCAATTAGAAGCTTAGATTTACATTGCACACCAGCAGGGCAAAAGGTAGAATTTCTTGACATGTGGATTATATGCTCCAGTGGCCGACTAGGAAGCACACTGTGAGAGATATACGCTCCTTCACTTTTCTGGTTTCCATCCAAATTGCCAAAAAGATCCAGTTTCATCCGGGCAGTTCCTGAGAATTAGGAGGAACTGTTCAAGGATGGGGGACTGTGTAAGGAATGGGGAAGAACTGAAAAGAAAACTGTATCAAAGAGGATACCCCAAATGTTTAGCAAGCAGCAACTTGAATTGGGAAGCCCTCTCACAAAATAAGGAAAAACACAAGGACAGCAGACTGGTATATGTCACTAATCATTCAAACATTAATAACAAGATAAGTAGATTGTTTGAATCTAGCTGGGAAATTTTAAATAGCAATGAAGGTGATGCTTCCATTGAGAAACCCTTGAATGCTTTCAGGAGAAACGCCAATGTAAGGGACAAATTGGTCCATACCCGTATGCAACAGCCATCGATGAAGTGTTGTGTGTGGAGAAGCCAGTTACAGATAAATGGGAGTATCAGGGACACAGGATTGTCCTGAAAGGGATAACCAACTGTAGGAGTCAGAAAGTCTTGTATCTCATTTTGGGCCTGTGAGGCTTGGGATATGTTGGAAAGATGGGAAGGGAAATTAGGACAAGATTTGGGGAGCATAAGATGATAGTGCGTACCAAAAAGATAAAGGCACCTTTGGTTGAACATTGCCCTGAAAAGGGACACCATGTATTGTCACTGAAATGGCTGATGGTAGCCAGTCAGAAAGTATGAAACATAAGGAAAGGAAAACGTTTTCGATTTTTACTCTTAGGACCAATGAAAGGGGTCTTAATGAAGAGACCTCCTGGATAGTAATGTGATTTAGAGAACTTGATAATCCTAATTCGTTCTCTTAGACTGTCTGTGATGAGTAACTCTTTTTTCTATAGTGTTGATGTTATAGCCCTTTTGTATTATGATCTAATGGATAAGGCAATGGCATTTGACAGAATACAGTCGATCCTCATGAGAAATGAGTAGGTAAAAGACCACATGACATTTTACCATACAGATGTATGTCTTGGTGGGATAATGGTCAATTTGCAAGGCTTTATTTAAATGTAGAAGTTTAAGTTCCTATTGTTCCACATCAGACGGGCACAACCTTTTGAGGTTAGGAAGTCATGTGGCCTTTAAATTTTTGGATTAGTTAACTGAGATAGCAGATGGTATATGTGCATAGAGAGTGCAAGTGTTATCAGACTATATGGGATGTTTCTCCGTTTTCAGCAGTTAAGGAAGTCTGTGTTTTAGCTGGAAGTATATACATAGGGGCTCAAATATTTGATGTCAGCCCTGTGTTAAGACTCCATAGTACATTAAGCAAAGCTATCCCATATGGGGAAGAACTAGCTCAAGATGGCGGAGTTTCGCACCACTTCATTATATCGTGAAAAAGCAAGCTGATGTTTAGTATGTCATTATATCGTGAAAAAGCAAGCTGATGTTTAGTATGCATCTTTTTCTCTCCATTTCTGTTGGCCTTGAGCCCCACTGCACATTGTTATTTGGAGGGCAGCTTTATTGTTGCAAGTGTCACATAATAGCACAGGTGCACCACATGACAAATTAGACAAGGAATTATATGGAATCCATGTCCACAAAATATTCTTCTAAGTATCTTCCTTTATTCAATGAGGCCTTTAAACAAGTGATTGAGACACCGCTGACGCGTTTCTTCCTTATCATCAGGACTTCTTCAGGGGCATCAGTCTCCGAGTGGCGAGGACTGCCCTGACTGATTGTGGCTGATTACAGCCCTGTATGATTATTTTTGCATACCTTTCATTTCCCTGACCTGGGATTAGGACTAACTAGACTGGGAGTCATCATACACCCGCTCGTCCTATCTCTACAGAATAAGGTGCCAGTTATAATTGTTAAACATAATATATTGGAGGACGGGAGCCTTACTTAAATTCTGAACCCGATTTCTAGATGGCCTAGTTTGTCAGGTCGACTCCACGGGATCCAGTCGCTGCACAATGGTTCCACCTCCAAATGTCACCAACACCCTGAATGTATAAACACAGGGTGTTCGAGTCATTAGGCGAGGGAGAAAAATAACAAACTAAAATAAAAAACGAGGGAAGGGAAAGGCTAGGGTCAGCAGGGAAAGGATACCTGTAACAGAAAACAAGACATGTATCATATAAGTGCTTAATGCTACACAGTCCTACTCTCATGAAGTCTCGCTAAATATACTGAAGTAGATATATACCTGAATGACAAGAAAGATCAAGCCTTTGATAGTAAACCAACACAGCCCTTCAGTCACAGCCTGTAATAATATCCTAAGAACACAGAAACAGAGGGTGAATGAAGGTCCACACACAACAGACGCATTTGCACTCTACTGAACCCTTGTATTCAATCATATCACACATACCACAGACTGTTAGAAGGACTCAATGTATAAATGGGGGTCCAAGTATTCAGTAAATACAGCATATATGTTCCAGACAATGTTCCAGGGAAACGGCAGTGTGTAGGAAGCAAGAACTACAACACTCCGCTCTCTTTCCTTCAGAGGAACCACAATAAGGACCCACTAGTAAATAAAGCTTTCACAACAGTAAAACGTAGTTGCGACCACCACTGAATTCTGTTCATGTGCTCCAGAAGTAAAACAAGAACATAGATACTAGGAACGTGTAGTTAGCCTCACTACAACGCCCCGCGTGTATTGCTTCCCTTAATCGCCAGGAGAGTAACGGTGACACGTAGTTAACCTCACTACCGTGCCCCGCTACCTTTACATACATGAAAGTGAATGAAAGTACGGTAACGCGTGGTTTCGACCGCCACCGCGCTCCGCTAAATCCAAAACCCAGGAAGTCTCCAGGAAGCGTCACTAGCTTCCAGAATAGTAATACCAGTACAGTTCACATAAGAAGAATACGAGCCGCAAGAGGCGGCGGAGATACTGCACAACGATACCTGCGGGTATGGCTCTAACCTCACGGAGGGTGATTCATGCAGGAGGACACCGGAGAACCAGGACAGTCGCTCTCCGAACGTCGGCTTCAGGAACAAGGAATTAGCGTGTAGAGCAGCCGCTCTCACGCTTGACTCAAACAGGACACAGAATAACGCGCAACCGGAAGCGCTTCTCTCCCATAGTTGTACTTCCTGAGAGGGGCCTCGAGGCTCATGGGAAGTGTAGTTTTAGCGAGGCAGGCGCGATAGACAGTGCATTCTGACAGTACATCCCCCTCCCCTAGCGCCTCCTAGGACCAGGCCTCAAGGGGTATCTACGATGGTAAGCACGAACAGCACCCGAGGCATGTACATTTTCAACAGGTTCCCAGGAATCGTCCTCCACTGAGTAACCTTTCCAGGATACCAGGTACCACAGAACGCCCCTGCGCCATTGAGAGTCCTTAATACTCCGAACTTCGTATTCATTTCCGAGTACCGGAGGCGGGGCCCTTCTCCTAGCTGATAGGGCTGGCTTCAAGAGATTGCAGTGGAATACCGGATGCAAACGCAAAGAACCAGGCAATTTCAACTTAAACACCACTGGATTGATTCTCTTCAGGATGGTATATGGCCCGATGTAACGGGGATGGAAAACACTTCGCAACTTAAACCTAATGTTGCGAGTCGACAACCAGACCCTGAAACCCACTTGAAACGTGGGGGCCTTCACGCGGTGTTTATCCTCCCATTTCTTGTACACTGCTTTCGCCTTCTCCAAGTACACCCGAACCTTCTTATGTAGGGCTTGGACCTTCCGCATCTGTTCCAAAACCGTGGGCTGTCGAGACACCTCCTCCGGGATGTGCACGGGAAGGATTCGTGCGTCAAACCCGTAAGTAGCAAGAAAAGGAGAAACCCCCACTGAACTATGCCAAGCGTTATTGTACGCTATTTCGGCCATCCACAACAGAGAAACCCACGATTCCTGAGCATCATCAGCAAAGCATCTAAGGTATTTTTTCAGCGTCTGATTTAACCGCTCAGTCTGCCCGTCAGTCTGCGGGTGAAAGCTGGTGGAGAGTGAGGATTGGATATACAATGCCTGACACCACGCTTTCCAGAATCTTGCTACAAACTGCGGGCCTCTATCAGACACGATAACCTCTGGGACACCATGCAACCGTATAACATGGGTAAGTAGTAGTTGAGCCGTCTGCCCAGCTGTTGGCAAATTGACACAAGGTATAAAGTGTCCCAATTTAGTGAGGCTGTCAATGACCACCAACACCGCTGATTTACCCTGATCAAGTGGCAGTCCTGTGACAAAGTCTAGGCTGATATTCTGCCACGGTTTTCTCGGTGAAGGTAAGGGCATCAACAGTCCTTTCTTCTTACCTGGAAAGGTTTTAGCCCGAGCACATACTTCACACTGACCTATCCAATTAGGGATATCGGTGTTTTCAGACTCCCACCAGAACTGTCTTTTCATCAGATGAACAGTCTTTTTTACCCCCTGATGTCCAGCCAAAGGAGAATCATGGCACCACTTAAAAGCCTTTTTTCTCAGTTCTGGAGTAGGAAGGAACAATCTATTGTCCTGAAAGGGCAAACCATTCACCAAGTTGCGATTGGCACCCTTCGTAACCCAAAGGACCCAAGCATTATGATCTTTTGCTTTGCGTACAATGTCCAAAAAGGTGTTAGCCTGTATAGCGCAGATCACTTTGTCAGGACTTACTATGGCCATTTTCGCTTCCTCGCTTCCATGGTCTTCCAACTGATCCCTACGGGATAAGGAATCTGCTTTCATGTTTTCTGCCCCTGGTCTAAAGGTGATGGTGAAATCGTATTCTGCGAAAAAGAGCATCCACCTCATCTGTCTTTGCGTTAAGTGCTTAGCGGTCTTCATATATTGAAGATTGCGATGGTCTGTATAGACAGTAACTGGATGTCTGGCCCCCCAAAGGTACTGCCGCCATTCTTGGAATGCTCTTTTGATCGCCAACAACTCCTTTTCGGCGATGGTGTAGTTCTGTTCGGGTTGGCTTAGTTTCCTAGACAGATATGCCACCGGATGAAGCTGCCCGGTGTCCTTATCTCTCTGAGAAAGCACCGCTCCAATGGCTTCGTCGGAAGCATCTGCTTCTATGACATAAGGGTGTTCTGGTCTAGGGTGAGCGAGTATAGGTGCGGTGGTGAAGGCTTCTTTTAAGTACTTGAATGCATCAGCGGCTTCAGGGGTCCACCTAAAGCTTACTCCTTTCCTAAGCAGTTTGGTCAGAGGGACGGCAACTTGAGAGAACCGCAATATAAACCGGCGGTAATAGTTCGCAAATCCCAAGAACCTTTGCACGTCTTTTACACATGTGGGTGTGGACCACTCAAGTACAGCCTGTATCTTTCTATCGGACATCTGCAGCCCCTCATGACTCAACAGGACCCCTAGGAACTCAACCTTGTCCACACTGAATTCACATTTAATTAATTTGCAAAATAACCTGTGCTCTCTTAACTTTTGTAGTACTTCGGTTACATGCCGTGTATGTTCTGTGGTGTCTTCTGAATAAATCAGAATGTCATCGATGTATACCACCGCACTGACATCCACCACTTCTTTCAACACATCGTTCAAAAAGAACTGAAATGCCGCCGGGGCGTTGCATAGCCCGAACGGCATTACAGTGTATTCATACAAGCCGTAACTCGTTTTGAACGCGGTTTTCCATTCATCCCCCTCCCGAACACGAACCAGGTGGTACGCCCCACGAAGATCTAATCTGGTAAACACCTTGGCGTACCGTACCTGATCCAACAAAACAGAGATAAGAGGCAGTGGATATCGGTTTCTGATGGTGTTCTTATTCAGCATCCGATAATCCACACACGCCCTCAAATCCCCGTTTGCTTTCTTGATGAAAAACAGGGGGGATGCGGCAGGAGACCTGGATGGGCGAATAAAGCCTATATCAACATAGTGATCCAAATACTTCTTCAGATGAGCCGTTTCAGGGTCAGAAAGCGCGTAAACCCTACAGGATGGTATCGTGGCTCCCTCCACCAAATCGATTCTACAGTCATACAACCTATGAGGGGGGAGCTGCTCGGCCTTACTTTCACTAAAGACGTCCCTATAGGCCTGATATTCCACAGGTAAACACACATCCTTTTCAGCAGCGGTAGCCACCATCAATGGAATAACTGCTGGAGAAAAACAAGCGTCCCCCCTTTGTTCCATGTGGGATTTGCACACCTCAGACAAGAACTGCATCGATTTTTCTTTCCAGTCTATGGAGGGATTATGATGGGTGAGCCAGGGCATTCCAAGGATCACCTCGTATTGCGGGGCTTCAATGATATTAAGCACCAGCTCTTCCCTATGTCTACCTTCCTTTACATCAACAGTGAGTGTCACTCTCTCTGTTTGTTCGGTTATGAGACCGGATATTAATGGTTTCCCATAAACGGCCAGGACTTCCTCAGGGGTGTCCCTGGGTACTCGATCTAATGACAAAGACGTTACAAGACCACTATTGATGAAATTCCCAGTAGCCCCTGAATCAATCATAACAGTTACGTCATATACCTGCAATTGACACTCTAGTCTCACGGGCATCAAAATATGGGATTCAGATTCATGCAGGGTTAGCACAGTTAACGAAGGTGCTTTCCAGGGTTGTGTTTCTCTAGAGCTTCCTTCCTCCCCTCCGCAGACCTCCTCTTTAACGCTACCAACTGTGACGGCTACTCTCTTATTTCGAGACCATGTACCTGAACTTTTGGGTTTGGAAGGACAGTCCCTTACGTAATGACCTTTCTTGCCACAATACATGCAGAGGCCGGCCACCCTACGACTTTCTTTTTCTTCTCTGGTTAAGGGGGAACGGACCGCCCCGATTTCCATCGGTTCGGAGGTCGTGTCCGGAGAAGGCAAGGCCCTACGTGGAAGCCATTCCGGTCTGGAAGGGCCCTTCTCCCATCTTCTCCTGTCCCCTCCCCTATCAGTCATTCTACCATCCAGTCTCAGGGTCAGGTTTACCATATCAACATAAGTAACTGGTTGGGGATCTATTTGAGCAATGACGTCTTTAAGGCTATCCCTTAAGCCCTGATAGTATAGGGACATTCTTTTCTCCTCTGGCCAGGAGGTCTCAGCCACCAACCGATTGAATTTCGTAAGGTACGTTATCAAGTCAGATCTGCCCTGTCTCAATTCAAGAAGCTCTCGGTCTGCACTTAAAGTGGTGGCCCTTCGGTCGAACACCTTCTCGAATTCAGTGTGAAAAGCCGACCAATCCGAGAGAATGGGGTCTTCTTTCTTTACCAATGGTACTGCCCAATTGGCAGCATCCCCTACCAAATATGATATCGCAAATGCCACTCTAGAATGGTTGTTAGGAAATGATGCTGGCTTACACGAGAAGTGTAACATAACTTGAGTCAAAAACACCTGAGTTTTAGCAGGGTCTCCTGAATATCTCTCCGGACTAGCCAGAGGAATAGGGGGGGGAACCGTCACCTGTATCTGAGGATTGGATGATGAAAAGGGATTTCTAGACAACCTATCCACCTTTTCCTTTAAAGCAGTGGCTTCCGCTTTCGAGGAGGCCAGCTCCTGTTGAACCAAAAGCAGAGCCTGCAGAACATCATCCATGGTGGCCATTGTGCAACAACTGGACCAGGCAGAGCAACGTTCGTGGGCGCGTTATTCTGTCAGGTCGACTCCACGGGATCCAGTCGCTGCACAATGGTTCCACCTCCAAATGTCACCAACACCCTGAATGTATAAACACAGGGTGTTCGAGTCATTAGGCGAGGGAGAAAAATAACAAACTAAAATAAAAAACGAGGGAAGGGAAAGGCTAGGGTCAGCAGGGAAAGGATACCTGTAACAGAAAACAAGACATGTATCATATAAGTGCTTAATGCTACACAGTCCTACTCTCATGAAGTCTCGCTAAATATACTGAAGTAGATATATACCTGAATGACAAGAAAGATCAAGCCTTTGATAGTAAACCAACACAGCCCTTCAGTCACAGCCTGTAAAAATATCCTAAGAACACAGAAACAGAGGGTGAATGAAGGTCCACACACAACAGACGCATTTGCACTCTACTGAACCCTTGTATTCAATCATATCACACATACCACAGACTGTTAGAAGGACTCAATGTATAAATGGGGGTCCAAGTATTCAGTAAATACAGCATATATGTTCCAGACAATGTTCCAGGGAAACGGCAGTGTGTAGGAAGCAAGAACTACAACACTCCGCTCTCTTTCCTTCAGAGGAACCACAATAAGGACCCACTAGTAAATAAAGCTTTCACAACAGTAAAACGTAGTTGCGACCACCACTGAATTCTGTTCATGTGCTCCAGAAGTAAAACAAGAACATAGATACTAGGAACGTGTAGTTAGCCTCACTACAACGCCCCCGCGTGTATTGCTTCCCTTAATCGCCAGGAGAGTAACGGTGACACGTAGTTAACCTCACTACCGTGCCCCGCTACCTTTACATACATGAAAGTGAATGAAAGTACGGTAACGCGTGGTTTCGACCGCCACCGCGCTCCGCTAAATCCAAAACCCAGGAAGTCTCCAGGAAGCGTCACTAGCTTCCAGAATAGTAATACCAGTACAGTTCACATAAGAAGAATACGAGCCGCAAGAGGCGGCGGAGATACTGCACATCGATACCTGCGGGTATGGCTCTAACCTCACGGAGGGTGATTCATGCAGGAGGACACCGGAGAACCAGGACAGTCGCTCTCCGAACGTCGGCTTCAGGAACAAGGAATTAGCGTGTAGAGCAGCCGCTCTCACGCTTGACTCAAACAGGACACAGAATAACGCGCAACCGGAAGCGCTTCTCTCCCATAGTTGTACTTCCTGAGAGGGGCCTCGAGGCTCATGGGAAGTGTAGTTTTAGCGAGGCAGGCGCGATAGACAGTGCATTCTGACATAGTTATCTAAATAGATAATATTATTAAAGATCCGTTTGCTCTGAAGAAGTTCTTCTGATAAGGATCAAACGCGTCGGCTGTGTCTCAATTTCCTTGATTGTCTTTCAAAGACCTCATTGAATAAATGAAGATACTTGGAAGAATATTTTGTGGACATAGATTCTATATAATTCCTTGTCCAATTTGTTGTGTGGTGCATCTGTGCTATTATGTAAAAATTGTTACATTCCTGTATGGGAATTACACTGTGACAGTAGATGTTTGTCAGTGTGCACACACGTTTCTGGGTAATTCCAGATTACACATATATACATTAGGGATAGCGGGTCAGGTGCTGAGGTCTATGGGGTTCCACTGTTTAGCCTCTTTTTCTTTCTTTTTGTTGCAAGTGGTACATGTTAGACCTGGCATTTCGTGGCATGATTACCCTATACTTTTTTGGCTCAACCTCCTCTATTTTTGATGCTGTGATGGATTTCGTTTTGTTGGCTTAGATTCTTTGGGTACTTTGCCACTGCTGATCAGTGTCAAAGTGCAAGTGCTCCCTGTGTAACGTGTAATGGTAATTGGTTGTCAATGATTGGTATGTTTGCCTTACTAGTAAAATCCCTAGTAAAGTGCACTATGTGTGCCAGGGCTGGTAATGCAAATGCTACTACTGGGCCTGCAGCACTAATTATGCCACCCACACAAGTAGCCTTGAAGAGACAAACTCAGGCCTGCCACTGCAGTGCATGCATGCGGTTTGGTAAACTGCCATGTTGTTCTGAAAAGTGCACCCACTTGCCAAACATTACCCTTCTCTTTCTATGCACATCAAACACCCCTATGGTTGGTCCAAGGTACCCCCTGGGCAGGGTGCAGTGTATGTGAAAGGTAGGACATGTACTGAGGTGTGTACCATGTCCTGACTGTGAAATACTCTCCATTTCGTTTTTCACTGTTGAGAGGCCATCTTGCCCATAGGACAGAATGGGGCGGCATTGTAATATGTTTTCCAGCCTATCTTCCCAAAGGCTTATAATGGAGACGTGAAGTTTAGTATGCCTGAACTCACAATGTAAAAACACATCTTTTTATGAAGGTGGTTTTTGCATTGTGTGTTTAGAAAACATTCTTTTAGAAGTGGCTGGGTTTTTGTGCTCTAACATTTCTGTGTGTCTCTGCCTGGTTGTGGATTGACTGTCTGGATTTGAAAGTGATAGGATCTGGGGAATGTCATGAGCCAGGGGAGGAGGTTAGACAGCAACAGGCTGACCTGCGTCCGGAGAGTAGATAGGAGGAGGAGCCCCTAGAGGTGAAGAGGCTTGGGCTGCGGCCATGAAATAAGGGCTCCATCCCCTGCTGAGTGATTGGGAATCCAGAGCCCCACTAATCAAAGTAAGAAAGTGTCACTGCTAAGGAGGCACCCAGAACTGGTTTGAACAGGGGTCAGTGCCCCCCTGAACACAAATACTTCAAAGACATTTAGGGGTATAACTATGAAAGCTGAAGCCCCTGAACATTGGAATTGGATTTTATTTATTTTTATTTTATTTTAAAAGTTTTGTATAGTGCAAGCTAGACCCGTAGGTATCAGAGCGCTTCACATACACATTGTGAAAAACAGAAGGGCCTTACATTACCCAGAAGGCTGACGGTAAGTAAGCAGATCACGGATAAAGAATATAGCATGAAAAATAAATAATTGTGCAAAAAAACAAGGTGATTAGCATAGTCCGTTCACCAACAATCCTTGATCGGGAGTCAACTCGGAATATCGAGGTCTATGTTAGATTAATATAGTTCAGGAAAGTATTTGTTAAAGAGATGGCGTTTGAGGTCCCTTTTGAAACAGGAGAAGGAGGGGTTGCATCTGAGGACTCTAGGGAGAGCGTTCCATATCCTGGGACCGTTGCCAGAAAACGATCGGAATTGGGTGGTTTTCTTTTTCATTTTAGGTTGAATGAGGAGTGAGTTGGAGCTTTTCAGGGTTCTGGTTGACCTGCTCTTACCAGTTTTTTGTTCAGGTAGTTGGGGGCCGGAGAGTGGAGGGTTTTGTCTGTGATGCAGGCCAGCTTCTAAATACATCTCCCTTCCATGGGAAGCCATTTGAGGGAGTTGAGAGCTGGAGTGATGTGTTCAAGTCTTTTTACTCCAGATACAAGACAAGCGGCCATGTTCAGCACTGCCCTAAGAGGGGCTAGATGAGCTTCCGGAGACCCTGTAAAGATGGCGTTCCCGTAGTCGATTTTAGAGAGAACCAGGGATTGAACTACAGTCTTGAAGTCCTCATGGGGCAGAAAGGTTTCAATTTCTTGAGGTTTTTTAGAGAGAAAAGAGCACTTTTTGCAGAGTTTTTGATGTGGGCCTCCATAGATATATTCTTGTCAAGTTGATGCCTAGAGACTTAACTGAGTCGGATAGAACGAGGGGGGCAGTTTAGGGCAACCAGATTCTTGAGCCACTCTTGAATAGGATGATGGTTGCTTTTTGGATAGAATAGGATCAGTTCCGTTTTATCTGGGTTGAGCTTTAAGTCGTTTACGTTGAACCAGGTTTGGATCTCCGTTAGAGTGGTACTGAGGTGATGGATGTCATCGGGGGACTTGATTTTGAAATAGATTTGGGTGTCATTCGCGTAAGGTGGTAACTCACTCCAGCTTTTTTAAGACGATTGTGAGGGGCTCCATGAAGAGATTGAAGAGGGACGGGGAAAGGATCGAGCCTTGTGGTACCCCGAGTGTTACCTTTGTTGGCTTCGAGAGACAGGAATTGATTTTAATTTGTTCCTGGAGGAAAGAGGTGAGCCATTTTAGTACAGTGCCATTTATGCCGGAGCGCTTCAACAAGGTCTCCAGAAGAGCTGGATGATTAACCGCATTGAATGCCGCAGATAGGTCAATAAGGATGAGTAGGCAGGCATCACCATCATCTAAGGCTTTGCGCATGTCGTACGAGACGTTGAGTATGGCTGTTTCAGTGCTACAGCCTTTCCTGAAACCCGATTGAAAGGTGTCGAGGAGGTTGAACTCATCAATGTGTTTATTGAGTTGGTGGAGAACACATGACTCCAATGTTTTTGCCAGGAATGGGAGGTTTGAGATAGGTCTGAGTTTGTTAAGATCCTTAGGGTCGGCCCCTGGTTTCTTGAGAATGGGCGTGATTTGTCCTTGTTGAAGGGAGTCTGGGACACAACCTGAGGTGAGAGAGGCGTTGGTGAATTTTGTCCAGAAAGGTGAAATTGTGTGGTTGAGTTCTTTTATGATTGTGGAAGAGAGGGGGTCCATGGTGTGGGAGGAAGGGTTTAGATGAGAAATTATCTTGAAGTCCTCGTTTTCCGCCATTAGCTCAAAGTCGGACCAGTGTGCATTGTTTTTATCTGGAGGCCGGTCTGATTGTCCTTATACAGAACTCCTTCTGCATGGCCAAGGGAAGTAGAAGGGGGGCAGGTTTGTATGAAGGAGTGATCAATTTTAGAGACTTTATTAGTGAAGAAGGTGGCAATTTATTCACATCGCTTAATTGTGGCTTCGATATCTTGAGAGGGGGTGCCGTTAGTTTGGCTTTTGACAATGCTGAAGAGATCTCTTGGTCTGTTTTTCGCCAGATCTAGTTGGCTGCGGAAAAAGGACGCCTTTTCACTGAAAATGTGTTTTTTGTATGCCTGCCGAGCAGATCTAAGTTGTGTTAGGTATAAGGTTGAGGGGTTAAGCCTCCAAGCCCTTTCTGTTTGTCTGAGTTGACACCGTTCTTTGTTTAGCTCCACGTTAAATCGGGGTTTCGATTTGTTTTGCCTCTGTTGTTTGAGTTTGAGTAGAGCTACTTGGTCTAAAACCTCTGTCATTTTAGAATTGAAGTGTGTAGTAAGGTCATCAGCTGTCCATGATGAGGGATGGAGTTGAAGATGGGGATGAATCATGGAATCAAGTTCGGATAAAGGGACTTTTTAGATGTTTCTTGTCAAGAGTTTAAGTTTGACGTCACAAATAGGTTGGTGGCTGACAGGTGTGTCAATCCTACACAGAATGAGGTGGTGGTCGGACCAGTCAATGGGAGAAATCGCTCTCAGAGAGACCAGTTTGTTGTTGGTAATGACCGCATTTAGGGGTCGATTAGGATCGCGGACGGACTTGCGTCCGTCCGCGACCCCAGTGCAGGAGGGAACCTCCGCATGGCATGCGGAGTTCCCTCCTGTGCAATTAGGATGTGACCGCCACCCTGGCGGTCACATCCTCTATTTTTAACATTGTCGCGGGTGCAGCTTCAAGCTGCACCCGCGGCAATGTTAAAAATGCACGCATTGCATTTGCATGCAGAAAGAGGCAGGCAACGCGCGGTGCCTGCCGCTTTCTGCATGCAAATGCAGGGGGGTACCATAGGTACCCCCCATGTGCACCCCCCAACCCCCCTTCACCTAGGGGGCCCGCAACAGGCCCCCGCAGTGAAGTTCCGTATGCTTTTCCACGGCGGAAAACCCGCCGCGGAAAAGCATAACTCACTGGACATCCTAATATGGTGGACGGTGTCTGTAAGACACCGTCACCATATTAGAGCTTTTCCGCCGCGGTTGTAATCCGACCGCGGCCGAAAAGCTGCGGACGGAAACCAGGACCCACCAGCCATCCTAATTTGGCGGTGGGTCTTTGGTCAGTCCGCTGCGGTTTTTCCGCATCCTCGGGGCCGGCGGTGGCTTCCGCCGGCCCCGAGGATGCGGAAAAACCGCAATCGTAATGACCCCCTTAGTGTTGCCCATTTGATGTGAGTTGGCTTAAAGTATAGCTGTTTGAGGTTATGTATTTCCAGAAGGTTGGATAGGTTCAGGACAGTGGAGCCTTTTGGGTCATTCCAGTGGATATTGAGGTCACCCAGGAACACGTCTTTGGTATCTGTCAAGGAGAACAGTGTTATTAGGTCTGTTAGTTCTTCGGGAAAAAGAGTACGTTCTCCAGGCAGATGGTAGATGGTGTGGAATTTGATGGATGAGGTGCCCTTAGTGGTGAGTTCGACACCCAGGTATTCAAACAATAGGTATTCTGCAGGTTTGAGATTGGTAATCTGTATTCCAGCTTTGTGGATGATGGCTAGTCCCCCTCCGTTTTGATCAGCCAGTCTTGACTAATTATGTTGTACCCTGGGGGGGTGAGAATGTCAAGGATGGGGGTAGAGTAGACATTGAGCCAGGATTCAGTGAGGAAAGTGATGTCAAAGTGATTCAATGTCAATGATCTGCAGTTGAGGAGCATACAAGAGAGAGGGCGGGGAACCTCGATGATGGGGGAGTTAGGTGGATAGAGGTGTATTGAGCAGGTGGTCTAGGTGGGTGGACATTATTAGGGATTCTGCTTGTGCCAGTAATGACAGGGATGTGGAAAGGGGCAGACTTCTGTTTGGAAGCGAGGTAAGAATCATTTATCTCATATGGTTTCGGTCCTGAAAAGGGCTGGCTATCCCTGTTGGGACTAAGTGTCTGACTCGATGCTGGACTGGGGGTCGAGTGGTGCTCTGGGGGGTCATGAGAGGTGTGTTGAGTGGGGCCAAGGGAGGTGTATTGAGTGCGGTAGGGGCAGAAGTACCCAGTTGGAGGGAGCACGATGGTTTGGCTCTGTTGAGGAGGTTTTGCTGTAAGTGAAGGAAATCAGCAGTAAGGGAGTTAATTATCATCTCCATTCTGTTCAGTTGCTGTGTTATTGAGCTGAAAAAGTTTGAGGTTTTAGGCAGGGGTCAAGACTGACTTGGGTCTATGGAGGGAGATTTAACAGGGGTCAGGGATAGGATGGAGTCCCTGGGATTAGGAGAGGGAAGAGGTTGTACATAGGGAGCCGGATTAGTCATGTTCCCATTCGAGGAGTTCAGAGGAGGAGAAGTGGGACTAGTGTCCAGGTGAGGAGGGAGAGAAGTTTTAGGCAGGGCATCTGAGTTCTGGGTCATGTCAGAGAGATTAGTGGTGGAGGTAGGTTGTGTATGTGGGCGTGCAGCAGAGGAAGGGGAGTGTGCAGAGGAGGGAAGGGGGAGAGAGACCATAGGGTTGGACATCGCGTTAGACCTGGGGGGAGTCAGGGTCAGCAGAACAGGGACTGTGTAGGGGGTCAAGGAAGATTGTGAGGAAGGGTTCAGATTATCAGAGGTGGGGAGGGGAGTGTCTGAGGGGATTTCAGTCGCAGGAGGGCTAAGGTTAGAGACTGCACTGTTGAGATCGGCCTTATGGGGATTGTTAGTTGTGAGTTTGTTGCTCCTGGTGTGCTCAGTTGATGTGATCGTGGTAGGTGTTAGGTGACGGAGAGTAATGATAGGGCTAGTGTGATTGCAGTGTGTGATGGAGGTTGTCCTTGATTATAAGAAAGGGTCTTCAGGGCCGGGAGATTGGATCAGTTCCACGTTATTAGTGAGGGTGGAGGGGGATGGGGAGATAGGGTTTGATGGCTCAGTTGAGTTAACAAGGAGATAAGTGTGGGGAAGTGGCGGTCAAAAGTGGTGAGGTGTGGGTCGGTGGCTTGTATGAGAATGGTTCCGGTTCTGAAGATGGAAATGGTGAGTTCCCCTTTGAAGGTCGGGGATATAGTAATGGAGATTTTTTCACCATAGGGAATGATTACTGACTTGGCGACTTGGAGGTGAAGAGAGAAGGTGTTTTTCCATTTAGCCGGGCGACTGGTGTAAAAAATGAAGTTAGTTTTCGTGCGGCCATTGGATGCTGAGTGGTAGTTATCTACAATGAGTGTTTCCGGGTGTTGTTTTAGCGTACTGTGTTTGAAGTTCTTTTTAGCGTTACTGGTCATTTCGGTAGGGTAGTTAATGGACCAGGAATTGGGTCCGTAACGCACGAGCGTAGAGTTTCGGGTGGGGTAAGGCGGGCACATGATTGAAGGTAGAAAAGTTGAGAAGCAGTTGTTAAAACCTAATAAGCATAAAAGCACATCTATAAGCATAAATCAAGGTGCATAAAACATACTACAAACATTACATTTCCTAGCACCTATAAAAAGCATTCTAGGGCCTTGCGCCCTACAAATGTAATAGTCCCCTGGGCCAACTGGCCATCTCAAAGGGGCTCAAATGCCCTCTGTCCAAAGTCAGGGCACACTGCCAATGCAGTGACGGTCATGGGTGCGCACATGGCACACACCTAAACGTGGCAGCTGCCCACTACTTGCTGGGCAGATGGGCATTTTCAAAGAAGGGCCTACACGTTGCAGCTGGCACTAAGTGCTGCGCAGTTGTGCATGCCAAGGTAGGGGCGAAGGAGTGCGTCTCACTCTTAGATTAAGCCCATGTCCCCTAAAAGTGAAGAAGCGTAAACGGTGCAGCTGCCCACTACTTGCTGGGCAGCTGTGGAGTTGGGAAAAATGCGGCATGGGTTCTCAGAGGCCCTTTAAACAAGTTGCGCCCAAGGTTGGAGCCATCTGGCTCTAAAATTAAACAGGGTGGAGCCAGCCTTACACCTTCAATACTTCCTGCTTTCAGATATTTTCTGGTGACATTAAGTTTGACCAATTATTTGAAGAAAAAAAAAACACTGTTCTAAGATGGCCGCTGCTTTTTCTATGCTAGTTCAGGCCTCTTTTTCAGTCCTCTTCTCATTTTTCTTCCTTCTTTCACTCTTTCTCCTTTACTTTACCCTATCACTTTAGTTTGCAATTCTTTTTTTCCTTTCAACTTCACTGCTTACTGCTTTCCTGTTTTCATATATTTGCTGGTGGTATAAATCTGTCCTTTTATTTGAAAAACACTATTCTAAGATGGCCGCTGCTTTTTTCTATACTAGTTCAGGCCTCTTGTTCAGTCCTCTTTTTATGCTTATTATTACAGGGGAGCTGGGAGTCCCTGAGTCGAGAAAGGAACCCAAAAAGAATTCTGTTGACACAAATTATGCGGAAAGTAATTTTGCAACAACCATGAAAGAAAAATCAGTTTTTTTTACAGAACGATGGCAACCAATAAGTTACTCGCACGACCTTCCATGAAATGTGAAGTGGTTTAAGATCAGGACTGAAATTTACCCAGTGCAAGAACAGAACGCTATTGTGAAAAATACATGTTAATTTGATCAGACATGCTATTTCTGTAGTGAAAGTGGATGAAGAGTTGACGACAAATTGAGCTTGTTGAACTGCTGCAATGTCAGTCAGAGGAGCTGCTGCTTTCCGTTACAAGCCTGTAGAGAATTCAATGAGGACGCCTGGTTCTTCCCTTCCTAACACGGGTACCTATGGCACAAAACATATCTGCTTTGCGTCCCCCCTTCCGTCAGTCAATAGGCGCTCGACTTTTTACTTGTTGACCTATGCCACTCCGACGGCCTCAGTGCCAAAAGTCGCTGCACCTGGTGCCACCCCAGAACTACGATTCTGTGTGGACTACCGGGGGCTCAATGCAGTCACCAAGACTGATGCTCACCCCATCCCCAGAGCTGATGAGCTTGTGGATTGGCTAGGAGCTGCCCGGTACCTCAATACCTTTAACTTGAAATCTGGGTACTGGCAGATTGCCTTGACCGAGGGGGCCAATGAGAGGTCAGTGTTCTCAACAACAGAGGGGCACTACCAGTTCAGGCTTATGCCCTTTGGGTTGAAGAGCGCCCCTACCACCTTCCAGAGACTGGTTAACCAGGAGCTGAGTGGACTGGAGGAATTCAACGCCGCCTACCTGGAGGGAATTGCTGTGTTCAGCTCTATTTGGGAGGGACATTTGAGACACCTTTGTGAAGTGTTAATTGCCTTGCTATCAAGGCAAGTAAGTGCCCGATAGGGCAGTGTTATATTTCATATCGGTACCCTAAGATAGGTCCAGGGAACACTGTACATTTTCCTTACATCAGCTCCTGTTATTTAATATGAACGAGCCTTATAAAGGACATAACTCCAAATAAAGACAGAATGCCTTACAAGGACATCATGCCTTATAAGGTCGGCAGCTTTTTATGGACTAAACCTTTCCCCTAGTTAATGACAAGGGTGGGTTCTGCCTGATCGATATTGCTAAGACATCATCCATATGAATAATTTATGAGTACACTCTCCAGGAGGTACACTTCACCTCTCCCATAGGCGCATAAAGTTTAATCGCCAATGTCATCCTCAAACTGAACAATAGGTAACACACGTACCTAGACTGTATAAATACAGCACCTTCTGCTATCAGTAAGGAGGAGGGAACCGAGACTTCAAGGCCGACACACTGACCAGAGACGCTGCAGCTCCGATATGACATCGCTCCAGCTGACAGAGGTCTGACGATACCTTGCGGGTGTCCAGCTCAAGTCCAGGATGAAGTCCCACACTCTCACTATTAAGGTATGGGGTTTGACTAAAGCCTAGCGGGATTCTTGTCTCTTAGGCTCTTAGGCTTAGGCTCTTTAGCACCTACTCACATGCAAGGTACATTTAGGTACATCAAGTCAGGCATCTTAGGAGTACACACTTTATTTTATAAATGCATTCTATATTCATGTATAGGTTCATGACTTGCAAAATGGTAGAACAATACTATTTCTTCTTATTCACTGTACTGCTGGTTCTATATCTCTGTTACTGTGTTACAGTCGTAACCGCACACTTATTCTACATGAGAAGAACTACTGTACAATGAATTCTTATTGGAAACATGTTCAACTGTTTCTTCTCTGTATCTCTCTGAGATCAAAAACAAGAAAGCACGAGTGACTGGGTGAAAAGTAATATATTGTTTCCATGAGTCTGAGATTATTGTGTTCTAAGGTTGCAAAAACTAATCTCTCTGATAACAGGAGATTCGAGTGGCACTGCGAGCTAGCTAATGCGAACCATAGGCTAATTTATGCGGCGGGGTGTACAGACTCAGTCTGCCATCAGACCCACAGTATATGTTATCCGTAAACGTCGTAGGTCCTGCATGATAGGGTACTTCTTGGGACTACACTACATGGCGCCCAACGTGGTCTAATATTGCCCAACGTGGTATGGACATGGCGCACTTAACCACCAGTAGAATCTGAGTAGCTCAGTCATGCTTATTCTCAGAGACCCTACTTACTAAACCCTGAGGCGTCTGAAGTAGGCGGGAAAAAACTCTGCCACAGCTGAGTAGGAGAGATCCTATGTATTGGCTGTTGGTTAATCAAAATTCCTTAAAATTGTGCAAAAAAACCTACGCATAAAACCTTTCATAAACTTCCTTGGAAAGTTAGCGTGCGTTCTGAAACACAATGGTTAAATAAGAGGAATATTTAAACCATCTAGCCTGGGGACTTATTAGGTCTGGTGAGGTAGATGCAGATGAAATATATATTGCACCCAAAGTAAGACAAACACTTACATTCAAAGTACTCCAACATGGGTTACCACCCAGAGGAGGTGTAGTAATATTCATGCTAGAGGCGCACGAAGATTTCAAAACAGAGGTATTCTACTCATGGGTTACATTCCCAGAAGCAGATCCTGTAACAAAAACTTTTCATTATTACACACATGAAGAATTTCCAGTGGCTTACACTCAGTTTGAGGACACTGATATTGCGCTTACTTTCCAGGAACATATTTTCTGGTTTGATGGCACTCTACCCCACATAAGAACAAGAGCATGGCTTGGTCCTTTAGGAAGACCAGGATCAACATGGCCAATATTAGCGACCTAAGCACCACATCCAGAATTGACACAATGCCAGGTGATGAACTACTTGTTCAACTCGAACAGTTGATAAAACTCCACAGAAATATGACACAATTCATCTTAAGGACACTAGCGGTCCAACCTAATTACAACTTCTGCAGCTCCTACACAGAGCTCAGGTACTAAAATAACTCCACAAATATTACATGCGGTAATGGCCAAAGTGCCCACAAAACGTGAACAAATTCCTTTCTGGGTAGCCCAAAAAAGAACCCAGTTAGAAGCGTGTTTTCCAAATACAACACCATTTGAAAAACACAGAATGTTAACAATCTGTTTGCCCATGGAGGTAACACCACAGTTAGAGGATTGCACCTCTTGGGGTACAGTCTTTGCTGCCAAATGTACCAGAAGAACACATGGTATTCCTTCATTAGCAGTAATACCAGTTGTATTAAGACAAATACAAAATGACTATGGAGCAGAACCTGCCCTAAACTTAGGGATCAAGTTGTTAAATAACTATGACCGGGTATCAGCCATAATACTAGCTAACATAAAAGGGGAAGCAGCATCGGTCCACCAACGCCTAAAGGAGGTCGGCCCGTTATTTCAGGAGGCTCAACTACCCAAAATAATCTAAACTGTATACGCAGAATTAGGCAGCGATAGTTCGGGGGAAGAGCTTTAAAACCTCAACTACATGGTAGTCCTGAGAAGGACACTGTTAAACAAACACCTACGTCATCGAAAAAGATGTGGGATAAAAAAGAAAAGCTCAGAAAGAGAAGGAGGGTCAAAACACAGAGACGCACACAGTCCGGAGACATGCAGCGCGCTCAAGACTTTACTTCTAAAAAAGAAGGTAAGCAAAATCCAAAACCTCAATTTAAGAAAAAGAAAGTTGCTGGTCTGATAATCAGACATGCCCAGAATTCTGAGGACACAACTGCTGAATGAGGAATGGGCTCTGACGATGCTAGATAGTGCGGCAAAAGTAGCATTAGCTCACCTGAACCTGAAGGAATTTCTGGTGACAGCGGAGTTGAATGATTAGATCACAGTGGAAACACCAGACACTAGGGTGAGAGTCCCACATAGGTTATATGAAGAAACACTCCGGCTGGAGGGGTACAAGCCCAGGAAAGTAAAAGCTCTTTTTTGGTTATGACATCCTGTTAGCAGAACATGATTGGCCGCCTGCATTTGTTGTGGAGTGCCCCAGGGGAGAAAGTATAATTTTTCCTGTATTTTCCAACTGTGTTTCCATTCATTTAAATCATGCTTATGCACAAGCTCCAGCACTGCACAAAAATCATACAGGGTGGGATGAGAACTCAACCTACCACATGATCCTGTTAAATGTTTCACCTAATGCTCAGAGGCAATATCCTATAAAGTAAGAATCTAAAAAACAGGTCAGGGAGATCTTAGATCAACTTGAATACCAGGGGGTAACTGAAAAATGTACCTCACCAATGAACAATCCTTTGTGTCCTGTCTTTAAACCTGACAATACATATAGACTAGTTTTAGATTAAAGACATATAAACTCATGCACAAAGACATTTCCTCTCCAAAATGCTCATAGTGCCGCATTGATGAATAACATTGTGCGCAAAAAATACGAAACCACTCTTGATATCTCAAATGGATTTTTCTGCCAAAATATAGTGCCTGAAAGCAGGTATCTGACCGCCTTCAGTGCGTTGGGGTTCCAGCAAAAATTCTGTCGTCTGGTACAAGGGTACAAAAACAGCCCAGGTGTATTTTCAGCAAGAGGAACAGAGTTACTTCACAAATTTGATGAAGAAGCGTTGTCCTATGTGGATTATATTTATTTGACAGACGACAACTTGATGAGGCACTTGACCAGGGTAAGCACCTTTATTATGGTATTTGCCATAGAGGGCTACAAGTTCAAATTTAAAAAGTCGAAAATCGTCCAACTCAATTTCCTATTTTTGGGATATGAGATGTAAAGTGAAGGCAAAGTCTTGCAGTCAACTTTTTAGAAAAGTATGCGTGGCTCCAGCCTCCAAAATTTTTCAAAAATTTACAATCAATGTTAAGATTCCTACATTTTGGCAGGACATACATTTTAGATTAAGCACAAAGGGTAAAACATTTCTATGAATTAATAAAACCTGTCAAAGATTGGACACAAGAACATGCTAATATTCTTTGTTTACTCCAGGAAGACATGATTGCTTCCGAACACTTCCAAACACGCATAAACTTATGCCACTTAGTGATCCGAATCATAGTGGGTCAATGCAGGTACAATCATTTAATCTTTAATGAAGGAGAAACAGTACCAATCGCAAACAAATCACACTTCTACACAAATGCAGGAATGCATTTCACTTCATCAGAAAAAATCGTGACAGCAGTTCAGACAGCGGTAGCGAAAGAATTAGCACTGGCTCAGGGGAAACGCATTATTGTCATAACTCCAGTACCAGCTTTAGAAGCTGTTACAAAGGCCATCATCCAAAATACGAAAGTGTTACATCCCAGGTGGATACAATGGGCTAATTCTCGTACTGCAACTAACGTTTAATACAGATTTGATCCCAGTTTAAAAACACAGGCATTCCTGCAATATGTACAAGAATATCCTCTATCCAAATAAATCTTGCCTCTTGAACAGTATGAATATATTATTTACACTGACGGATCTGCGCAACCGGCCATAGAGAGTAAGCAACAATATTTTTCAGCGTGTGCAATCGTAAAAGGTTGCATGCATAATGGCAAATTCCATCCTAGTTGCACAAAGACGCAATCTCTAGGAGACAGCACGGCTCAGTTGGCAGAATTAAAAGCACTGATACTGGCACTTGTAAATACGGATCACGAATTCCCCACACTAATCGTGTATGATTCCTTTTACTGTGTATAGTCGAACAATGAGTACTTACAACATTGGGAGCAGAACGGGTTTAAAGATGCAAAAGGTGGGACAATAAAGCACAAAATGCTATGGGGACAGGTAGCGGAATTGAAAACCGAACTACTGAGGACTCACATGACCCATACACTGAATCATCAACCTGACGGCGTGCACGTTGAAGGGAATTCATTGACTGATGAAGCAACAAAGGGGGCTGTTCGCACGATTTCAGTAGCTGCTCTGACTTGTTCAAAAACGACAATAGACGGAGATATAATGGAAGCTGTCATTTCATCCCGAAAAGGCAGCACAGCAGTACCTAAAAAATGTCCACTGAAATACTCCTACAAGTTAGATGCACTAAACATTCTATATGCTCAGATTTCTGGAGTGGGAAAGAGTAATACCAAATATGGATCGCAGGCAAGGGTCAATACTAGCTGCACACGAGGGTTTGGGCTCTGAGCATACAGGCGTAAACGCAACTATTTCTTTACTGAAACAGTGCTATTGGTGGCCAGGGTTAACTAAGCAAACTAAAGACTATGGCCATCCTCGCGGTGGAAGGGACCACCCACCATAAAGGTGGGGGTCCCATGGGGGCTATTAGGATGCGCCCACCACAGTGGCGGGCACATCCCGTATTCTTAACATTGTGGCAGCACCGCCCGCCGCAATGGTAAATACATGCTGTGCATTTCAAAGCACAACATGACAGGCATCGTGCGGTGCCGGCCACGTTATTCTAGGAAAGTCAGGGGGGTACCTTAAGTACCCCCCATGTGCACCCCGATCCCCCCCGGAGTCCATGGGGGCCCGCAACGGGCCCCCAAAGCAGACTCCACATGCCTTTCCGTGGCGGCAATGACACCACGGAAAGGCATTGAAAAATGCCCATACTAATGTGGCTGGAGGTGTCTTTCAGACACCGCCACCATATAGAACCCTTTCCGCCCTGTCAACATGTTGACCGGGCAGAAAAGCGGTGGACGGTCTTTCCGTTCGCCGCGGACATCCCAGCCATTATATTATGGCGGGGGGTCATTTTGGCACAGATGGCGGGCGGATCGGCGCCGCTAGGCCCGCTGGCCTGGCGGGGGCGATCCTCCCTCCCTCCTAATGGGGCCCTGTGTCATGAAATGCGACGTCATCCAGCAGATGGAAAGCTCCACCGTTGCACGCTCGGCACAGACGCCATTACTGAAATCAAACAAACCTCTTGCATGTGTGTACTTGGACAACTGCGGCCCCTTACAAACGGATGAGGCTCACAGGTATTTCATGGTAGCAGTGGATTTACGTTCAAGATTCCTATGTGTATGGCCTCAGTGTTCTGCTGACGCTCGAACTGTTATAAAAGATTTGCGAGTCTTTATCGGTACATACGCAGTTTGCACATTGCACTCTGACCCTGGCCCTGCATTTAGTTCTTGGGCTTACAAAGAGGCCTTGGAAGGAATGGGCGTAGCATTGCAGTTCTCATCTCCACATCATCCTGAGGGAAATTCTGTTGTAGAGAGAAAAAAACGGAACTTAAAGCCGTCTTTAAAAGCAAAGTCTATCTAAAGCAACCCGCCACTGAAGAAGCCAAGGTAGTCACAGCAAGACCTGTCTGGATCCGTAAAGTCAGGGATCTGGTCAGAGAAAAAATTGCGGACAAAAATGAATTTGGACCTTCTTACCAGTCCTTGCAGTTCACAGAAGAAGAACTGTGCTGCTACCGCCTCTTGCCGGAAAAAAGGAGAAAAGATTGTCTCAAATTACTTTATCAAACCACACTATGTGGCCGATACTAAACAGTGGGCCCAGTGGACACTGATGTAGCAGGCGCCCTCCTCTAGCTACAATCAAATAAGTTCAAACAGAAATACTCATCACGTTTGAAGAGCCACCTGTAAGGAATGAAGGACTAAGCAACAATGCTATGGAACTTGTTCCACTTGAACAGAACATTCAAATTCAAGATGAAAATCAGAATCATTCATAAGTTGCAATTAGACCTAACACAGATGTCTACATCAACATGCCTCATCAAGAGGAAAATAACATTTCAACCAATCCCGATGCAATTCCCAGAACTGATCGAACAGCATCTGGCTATTTCATTAACTTTGATACATTTTCACTGGATCCAAGCGAGCCGGAAACGATGCTACCAAAACAACATTCAAGCAAGAATTAAGGAACTTTCTTCTCTTTCTTTAAAAGACATACCTAGTATCACCTCGGATTGAACTCCGGGTAATTTCTGGGATAATGTTATTTCTTTTAAGGCTAGGTTTAGTATTGACATTTAGCATGCTTATTAATGGACATTATCTTCAACAAGATTTCACATCCCAAAGGTCAATATCTTCCTAAAACCACACTCATCGTCACATCGTGAACAAAGAGACTTGTCATCAGTGAACCTTACAGCTGTTTCTATACCCGATGGTATAGTATAGAACAAGGTTGATATCAACATTTTCGGCCCGTCCGAACTTTTAAAAATGAATCATGTATCTAAAATCTTATTAAGTAATTTCATTACCTCCAGTACATTTCCTGATGATTGGGACACTGAGACAGTTATGTCATTTGATCTAGAAAAAACTGCTGCAATTTCTAATACGGAAATGTTAGAGGAATCATCGGACTATGACAAATTGTACTTTTATCAACATTTTGTTCATCATTTCCTGCACAAATACATTTCACCTAGGAATTTATTTCAATACGATCAGTGAGAATATTGCCCAACACCACCAAAGAGTAGTTTATAAACATTTGTACAAAAAGTTGCATACTTTTCAGGGTTTAACACCACAGATCCATCCTCATTTTATTATAAGGTTGCACCATCATCATCACTGAAAGTTATATTAACCAATACTGATCAGATTTACTCTGCTTCCTTTTTGGCCCAATTGTCTGGACAGAGTTTCAACCTATGGAAAGACAAAATTGACACAAAATCGATTTGAGGTACCAAGGACTGGCAAGTCCAGTGTACAGAGGCGCTATTAGAGCATGCCTCATTCCACAGCAGATCATCTTTTTAAACGATACTGTGCAACAGACATCCTGTCTTGGGATAGCCAAGATTAAGGACCTGAACACACCAAAATGTCCTACACCATTACAGGGGTGGCAGAATTCTTCTTCAAAAGAAGGGGCAATAATTGATGACATACTGAAGTACAATAGATCAGACCCCAAGTGGAAGGAGTGGGCGGTTTGGCCCTTAGACACAAACACATGTCATAAAGGGTTCCTACATATCACCAAGGGACTGAGCATGCATAGGTCAGATCCACGATATGTACAGAGAAAACATCCAGGGGTAGTGACATCCTATAGTGTTGGGAAGTTGTGCCTAGAATGACTAGAAACCTCAACACTTGCAGAAGTGAAACAACACTTATCTTTACTCTCACAAGACATGGATCTTAGGGACTCTTTACTAGGACCTAGAAAACAACATCAAAAACGTTTCATATATGCAGGCATATACTAGAGGTGGGTGGAATTTGCGTAGTCGTGCTGCACAAAGCTCCGCACAATGGTAAAAAATCTCCGTGAGCACACAGAGTTCCGCAAACACGCGGAATTGCTTGCTCAGGGGAAATATCTCGTGAACACGCATTCTAAAAGCGCGCACAAGCAAAAGATTCGGTGAAGCCACCGATCTCGGAGTTTTTGGCAATTCCGTGATCGTCCATGGAACACGAAATTACCCACATTCCGCAAATTCCGCGAGCAGAACGGAATTTACCGCCCAGGCCTAATGTTTATCAACTGTATTTCTTTGCATGTGCAAATTCTAATGATCCTTGGCTGTAGGTGTTGGAAGGTTGTTGAGAAGTAGGGATGCTTGTGGAGCACTGTGCAGGGAGGAGTCTTGATTAAGTATTGGAAAGTGCATTGCTTTTAGAAGTGCACTTGGCAGCTCTGTGTTTGTTAAATGTAGTTTGTGTGTTCTAGTTATGCTGGTATCAAATGTCATAATTTTGGTGCACTGATGAACCTATAACAGTGTTCTATAGAAGACTATGTTGTTCATTAATGTATTTATAAGGTTGTTTCTGTCACTCTGGTATTCCTGTAAAATAAACTTGGAATTTGTTGTGTAAATTATATCTATTAGTTTGCAAGCACAGTGTCATCTGAATCTTTGTCCCGTAGTCAGTTTTTTCACTTTCAACCTCAAGTGCTGAAGACCATTTTGTTGACTATGTGTCCACCTGTGATGTGCTTTCATGCTTTGCTTGATCAAACTCGATGTATATATGGTTAACCAATGACAGACAAAATTATGTCTTTGAGGTGGTCTTGACTGCAAGCAAAAACTTTCTAGGAAGACATTCGAGCCCTTTTCATCTATATGTTTAGGGGCATATTTCTGAGTCTGTCACGCAGTGCTGCAAGTCACCTTGTTGCGCTGCACTGCATGACAGGGAAAGAGCATGAATGCAGCGTATTTAAAAGAATACAGTGAATTCCTGCCTTTTCCCCCGGTCTAAACTGGGGTGGCATGGTGAGCAAAATAATGATGGATTTAACCCAGATCTCTTGACTGGTGGTGAATGTTTTGATTTGTTCTGCATTCCGTCCACCAACTGTGTGTCTTTTGCTTTCTTGCCCTAAGTGCACCAGGTATGCTCAGACGTCGGGGCCAGGCTCACTGTGCCACTGGATTCAAGCTATCCTGGCTGATGAGGGGTGAAACTCCACAAACAGTCCTAGGATGCTTGTTTCCGGTCCAGGAAGGACCTGGCATGGCAGTTCGGTCTGGACTGTTCCCATTAGCCACAGGGTCAAGACTGATTTGCATATGGCCATGTCTAAACTGAGGTGGCATGGTGAGCAAAAGAATGATGGATTTAACCCAGATCTCGTGACTGGGGTGAATGTTTTGACTTGTTCTGCATTCTGTCAATCAACTGTGTGTCTTTTGCTTTCTTGCCCTAAGTGTGCCGGATATGCCCAGACGTGGGTCCTGGGCTCACTGTGCCACTGGATTAAAGCTATCATGGCTGATGAGGGTTGAAACCCCGAAACCAGTCCTAGGATGCTTGTTTCCAGTCCGGGGAGGACCTGGCAAGGAAGTTTGAGCTGGACTGTTCCCATGAGGCACAGGGTCAAGACTGATGTGCATATGGTCAGGTCTAAACTGGGGAGGCATGGTGAGCAAAAGAATTATGGATTTAACCCAAATCTCTTGACTTTGGGTGGATGTTTTGATTTGTTCTGCGTTCCGTCCATCAACTGTGTGTCTTTTGTTTTCCCCTGTGCTGGCACCATTTTGGCTGCCTAGCGCTGACACATGTACCCTTGCACCATAGTATAAGGTTTCCAGTGTTGGAAGGTGCACCTTCCTGCACAAAAACAATCCCTGAGGCATTTCCCCCTTTCTATGCGTTCTACAGAATGTATGTAAGTATGTTTGTTTCATTGTCTGGATATGATTTCTCCATAGTAGGTATTTAGTGACTGAGGCAAACAAAACCTTTTGGTATCATTCAGATGGCAGATTTACAATACATAATATCATGAAGTGCAGTTAGTGTCGTATTATTTGATGATATGTTTGCCAATTTTCAACTTCTCTTCTTCAAAGAGAAGCTCAATGTGCAAAAGGAGAACATATTTTTGCATAATGTGTAGAATTAGAGAAAGTAGATAGGTCGAGACTGCTCTGCAGTCTTTCCATCTTCTTTTTCAGATTTTTTACAATGCATTTAAAATTGAAATGGTGTTATTTATTATGCAGTTATTTTGCTTTTGTACTGCAATTTACATCACCATGAATCTTTGGAATTGCAATTATTAGGCAGTAGATATCAGTGTTCTCTGGTAATTCTCCTTTTCATCACGGAATTCTGTTTGCTGCAATCTGCTGCTGACACTTTCCTTTTACTCTATATCAGTATTTAGGTTTTTGTACTATTTATCAGCCTGTTTTTAAAGAGCAAGACTTCCTACTGCATTTCTTTTGTCATTTTAATTGCAATTATCAGCAATTAGTTTGAGTTATGGTTTAAATATATTTTTGTACCATAGGAGGAAACCTTTCCATCTGTGAAGTTGAAATGACACATTTCTACTGCGACATTCTCTCTGGTTTTTTATTCTTTTGAGTTCTTAGTGTTTGCTTATCCTATAATTCATGGAGCATGTGTTGTGATGGCAAAACGACTGAAGTGCTTACCTTTTAAGCTCCCAAGCAGCGGAGAAGATCGAGGACACTGCTTTAGTTGTGTTATTTCCTCTCTCTTGGTCCCACCTCATCAGCATTGGCTCAGTGCAATAGGAAGAGTTTCAATAGGTACAGTGAAGTAAAATTGGACTCTAACGGCAGCTAGCAGTGGTAGCCTCAAGCCAGGTTCTGTAAGTACTAGTAAGTGGGTCACTGTCTAATAGTCTGGGCCCGATTCACAAAGAGCTTCCGCAATCGTGGGGGAGGCGCCACACTCATGGCGGTATCTCCCCACTGTATTTTCTCATGGGAAGATTCCGTAACGAGTCCTGAGATTCTTTGTGTTTGCAGACAAGAGTAGGGGCGGCGACTGACAAGGATATCCACTACATAGAGATGTTTGACAGGCTACAGAATACCTGCCCTATTGTAAGGCGCCTGTTGGGGAACACTAACAAAATGCATTGGGAGTCTAGAACAAGTGATGGTTTTAGGCTGCTGATTAAGTACAATACCTCAGATGATCCCTGCTTAGTTATTAGGTCTCGGCTAGCATAAGCTGTGCACATGCGCAGTCTTGCTGGCGAGATTTAATGATATAGAGTAAGTTTCACTAGCAAGGTTAAGCCCCGCCCCTCTTTTCCATTGGCTGGCGTCACCGTTCATGCTAAACGGTGGCCAGCCATTGGAAAAGAGGTCCTAGTGACATACTTCTTTCTCTTTTCGCCCCCGTCCCTTTTAGACCGGCTTTCTTGACTTACTGCTGTGGTAAAAGGTTTCTTATCTTCTTTATGGTGCGAAACAGATGGCCCCATAAAGAAGATAATAAACCTTTTACCACAGCAGTAAGTCAGGGTGAGGCCGTCCGAGTGGGATGGCTCTGAAAGAGAAATTTCTTTCATTTTAGTATAATCGCGGTATCCGCGCTTTACTTTTAAAATGTTACAAGTAAAGCGCGGGTGCCGCATTTATACCAAAATGAAAGAAATAGAAAAAACATCTATTTCTTTCATTTTGGTACAATCGCGGCACCCGGGCTTTACTTAATAATATTTTAAAAGTTATGCGCGGGTGCCGCGATTATACCAAAATGAAAGAAATAGATGTTTTTTCTATTTCTTTCATTCAGTCTGCGGCGTGCATCTAAATGAAGCATGTAAGTTATTGACAAATGCTATTGCCTTGGAAACAAATGGAATTGACGTCTGCTAGTTAACATAATATTGTTTTAGGCCAGATTTCACACAGGAAACATGTGGCAGCATGTGGATGGTTAATCATATGGTAATCTGTGTGTGTGTGTCTAACACCCTTGGTATCCAGGCTTGAAGGTGGTTCAGGAATCATATCCTGAGAGTTGATAAAGGGTTTTATGGGCACTCTATAATTGCTAGGACACTGGACGTCTACTTGCTGAATTGCATTTCTAGTTTGCTTTTTGGCACTTAAATATCAACTGTTACCTTTCATTACCCATCAAGTTCCTCTCATTACCCAATTCCTTTGCAGGCCTCAGGCAGGGAAATTACACTCCAATGGAATTTACATGCAAACAGAGCCCTGCAGAAGTCACCAAACCGACAGAGCCCTTGAAGACCAAAGGTATCCTGTCAGAGGGGGTCATGTGCATTTTACTGAGGTGTGTCTTGCAACGTGGGGTATTGAAACTGCTTTTGCGGACCTGTGGGGGCACCAGGACAGGAGGCCGCCGTGCGCCTCCTGCAAAGTCTGCTCCATACAAGTGCTACAGATGCCCTCTTGTCCGCAGCCGCCTCGGTGGGAGGGCCCTCGTCTCCCGCAGAGACTGGTGCATGCGGCAGGTCTGGTGCTTGGCCGAAGGAAGCGTATGCACAGGGGCTGCGGGGGCTCAGAGGGTGGGAGGTGCTGGCATACCCATCACTCTGGTCTGAGTGCCCCCGCTCCTGCGCATCGAGAGCAGCCGTGCCAGCGGGCCCAGGGCTCTGCTGTCCCACGCTTTACAGCGTCACGTAGCCTCCTAGGTTGTGCTGTGGTAAAACATGCATGCCAGGCCCGTGGCCAGTGCTGCAGGGAGAGGTGCAGTGCTGCAGGGAGAGGTGCAGTGCTGGGGTAGTGCTGAACCCACGGTGCATTAATATGCAGCGCGCCTCCCTTGTGTGCAGGCATGAGCGCAGGAGCAGGAATCTAGGGCAGAGCTGGGGCGTAGCCTCCTCGGTTGTGCTGCAGTAAAACATGCATGCCAGGCCCGTGGCCAGGGCTGCAGGGAGAGGTGCAGTTCTGCAGGGAGAGGTGCAGTGCTGGGGTAGTGCTGAACCCACGATGCATTATTATATGCAGCGCGCCTCCCTTGTGTGCAGGCGTGAGCGCGGGAGCAGGAATCTAGGGAAGAGCTGGGGCGCAGCCAGGTCCGCGGGGCTGTGAGGATAAGCTGTGATCCTCCGCACCTGGACGCTCAGTGGGGCCCCTCACTGTCCCTGTGTGGGTGGGTTCCCCCTCGTGTGTGTCCTTACTGTCCGTGGGGGTTTAAAGACATGCTGATGGTGTGTGTGTGCGCTCCACTCTGCTCCTGCACAGCCCATACCTGCACCTTACTGTCTGTGGGGCAGAAATACATGCTGCTGATCGGTGGCCTCCGCCCTTTTACAATCCGTGCTAGACCGTGGACATTGAAAGACACGCTGCTGATCTGGCTCCTCTACTGTCCATGCCTGTCCCTTACTGTCCGTGGGAGTGTAAAGACATGCTGATGATGTGCCCCCCCTCCAGGCCCTGGTTTATAGTCAGTGTCTCTCCCTTACTGTCCGTGGGATCGTAAAGACATGCTGCTGATCTGGGCTCCTCCACTGTCCATGCATGTCCCTTACTATCAGTGGGGGTGTAAAGACACGCTGCTGATCTGGGCTCCTCTACTGTCCATGCCTGTCCCTTACTGTTCGTGCATTGAAAATGCAACAGGTCTCGCCTTTTATTAAGTTAAAGCCATTTGCTTTGCTATACAATACCACTAGCAAAACAAATGGCTTTAACTTAACCAAAGGCGAGACCTGTTGCATTTTCAATGTTTTTTTAGACCTGCTAAAGGGTAATTATAAAAACATTCACAGCTGAGTACAAACTCATTGTCGAAGGTGCAGTGGGGGATCACTGAAGTTTATCATTGAAGGCTACACTACGATGAATTCAAAGGTCAAAAGTTAGGTCCTGAATCCTGAATTAATTTCCTACATTCATCATTGTATATTTTCAATTCTGTATTGTTTGGGGTACGGGAGTCCATGCTAATGAAAAGAACAGTCAATATGTCACTGGAAACCCTAAAGTTCTTAGAGATGTATGGATATATTAATACATTGCCCAAGGAGACAACTTGAGAGGGTGTTTGACAGTTGTGGCACTCTGACAAAATAATTTTGACCTTTTACATAGCGTACAGCTGAAACCGAGTTGTCTTTTGCAGCTTAACACTGACTGTTTATGTTCTTTCTCTGAACATCTGATGTTTTTAAACTCAGTAATGGATAAATCATTCTGATTATGCCCCGTCTGTATGTGAACAAATGTCTATGGCAGGCTAGACAAACACTCATAAATCATGGTCCTGAAGAGAATCTAAATGCAGGTTCTTAGTTTTAAGATTACTAACTCGGTGAGGGAAATGTACGCTCTCTCAAAATGTTAGTGATCCAGTGACTTGTTAGTTAAATACAGTTTGATTGCTCAAACCTGGGGTTGCCCTTGGGGGCTTTTTTGACACAATAGTGACATGCTTTTTCTCAGAGAAAAACCAGAAAAGAATTGGGGCAGCATTAAAACAATTTAAAAATCAAAACATCAATAATTACAATTAACTATCCATTTTAATAAAAAAGGAGAAAAAACAAACGAGTTAAACTACACCAAAAAGCTGAATAAGATGATCAGTAGATATTATTTTTTAAGAAAGTATCAAACATTGCTCCTGGAAAATGGGGCTGCTAATGTTAGTCTATGTGAATTACTAAAGTAGCTACTGGAGGTCACCCTTGCACCAACAACAATTCACCCAGCAGCATGTGGCAGCCATTGCACTGTTTGACAAACAGACTTACAGGTTGGTAGCCATCTTCACTGGGAGTGTGTGGAAGGGAGGGAGGTCTGTACAACAACTCACACCATACCCCCTGTATCAAAGCTGAGCAGCATGGAGGCCTCCCCCACCCAGCAGCATGTGGCAGCCATTGCACTGTTTGACAAACATGACTTAAAAAAACTGACCTTGTGTAATGTAATCTAGTATGCTCCGATGCTCTTCAGCAAGTTTGAGTTACACAAAGGGCCTCCACACTCCTGGTGGATGCCCAGCAATGGTGGAGGAGCTTCCACACTGTGGGTGGAATCTTACTGCGATTATTCTGCGAGGCCTCCGCCATGAGAAGCCCTTTGTGAATCAGACCCACAGTGGCTCCTTGCCATGCTGTGCAGAGATGAGAAATGGAGCTAAGATGGCTAATATGAATTAGAACATTGGAATGTTGGGAGCTCCATTGCAGACAATGGAGTACTCTCTGCTTCTACGGGCGGTAAAAGCCCGCAGAGCAACATTCCAATGTTCTACAAAGGCTTCTCGAAGCTCGAGGCCATTTATATCCCCTCGAGTTTCGAGAACCCTTTGTTTAATTAGTTAGAACATTCTGCCCTCTAGTGGCAGAATGTTCTAATAGCCTTATAGCCCTTCGTAGCAGGGCTATACCGGCTATTAAAGTCCCGCTGTCTCGTTAAAGTCCCTCGCCTTCGGCTCGGGCCTTTAACGATTCAGCGGGCCTCTAATAGCCGGTATAGCCCGCTACGGCAGGTTATAAGGCTATATTACACACTCCTTCAAATGAGGTGTCTTTAGAGATTTCTTGAACCCACAAGTGATGTGTCAGTGCTTATCTAGAGAAGGTTTGCCTGTAGATTCTTTGTTTTTCTTCCCTTCTTATCTGGTGATGCTTTGGGTCTTGGGGTTGTGTCAGCACCTCAAGATATTCTGTTTCTCTCCCAACTGATGTTAAGTTTGTGTCCCAAGTTGTGAACTTAGATGGAGAGAGAACACGTAGATCCATAGGCACCTAGAAATGAATCCCCACAGCATTCTTATCTTTATAAGCTAGGCAAAGATGGCCACACTTACCTTCAATTAATCCACATGCTTCCATCAGTCATGACAGCTCCATGCTCTTGTATCCACCTCCCTCACAAACAGTTTGTATAGTTATAATTCATCATCTTGCAAAGTTCGACAATCTATAACAGAATGAAATATAAACATATTATTGTAGATGAATTTTTTTAACATTGTTGCATGCGGTTTTCCCTTCGGTTAAGAATATGAACAACATTCTGATTCAGAAAAAAGTGAAGTTGCCAGAGAGTCTGAGAGTAGTCGGTCGGTCCTCTAAGGGTGTGGATTCAGGCACATCAGTGCCAGGTGGGAGGACAGACACCAAGGCGTGACTAATCTGGAGGTGTCTGAATCTCTCGGCGGGTGCTAGATCATACTGAACTTGGAGCTGATCAAATGGTATTACTGCACCATTCTTCCATAAGTCACCCATCGTAGAAATTCCTATAAGGTCCCATTCCTGGAAGCCCTTACTATTGCAAAGTTTACCCAGCCGTCGTGTGCACCAAAGCGGTGTCAGTTTTTTCTTTTTTAATAAAACTTTGCATGAAACTTTATTCTCAGTAGACTGTTTCTTTATCATTTGTTTTCAAAGTGTTCTTGAATATTCATCAAGTTTGTTATTATTACATCATAATAACTGGGGTTGTAGAAAATACACTTGTTTATGCCCAACAAACATTGAGAAAAGTGCATCCATTGCAAGTGTCAAATTTAAATTGATATTCTAACTCCAATCTAACAGACTGTGGAGAAACTGAATACATTAAGAGAAGGTCAAGTTTAATATTATTTCGGCAGTCTAACAAACAATTCATAAATGAGAGCTGGCTTTACTATTCTACCTCCAGTCTACTTGAGTAAAATACATACATGGGACTTTGGGGGGTTGGCAGCTTTATTTTTATAACTCAAGCCTTACAAGCTTGAGTTATATAATCATACTGGAAAGTCCATACAGTTGGGGGAGGTAGGTGTCAGATTTATTGTTCTCCCTTTGGTCTCCGATGCTTATTTTTTTAAAGCCCCCCTGGGTGGGCCAGGTCCTGGGGGTACAAATATTCAAATTTTGGGGGGGGAGACATGCATGGTCCCTCCTCCCCAGGCTGATTTCGGCCCGGGTTCCCATCCCAGGGAAACAGATGAAAAGATAGCTTTCACCTACAGGGAGAAGCATTTTTAGCTGGTCCCTGCGGGCGGGATCTATTATCTCTCCCGCTAGATGCAGGGAGCCGGCTGGGGCCGTGGGGCATTGGGGCTCTCTTCTCGGCCCCCAACGATAGTGGAGTGGGTGCGATGGGTGGGTATTAATTGAAAAAACCATAGGTTTCAGGCACATTATAGTTAGAAAGTAGTATTTAAAAAACTTTTCAAATTCAATGAAAAAACCAAAGGTTTCAGAGGCGTTACTCGCACAAAACCATTGTAATTCCCCCATTATAGTTAGTTTAGCTAACTATAACTGGCGTGCCCGCAATTCACTGCTGATGACGTCACATATTACATCACTCATGACATGGTCAGTGACATCTCTGATGACATCACTGATGACATCTCAAATGACACCACTGATGACATGATGAAATCATCCTGTGAATGTGTGTTTTTTTGAAAAATAAATATGTTTATATATATACATCTCAAGGTCGATAGAAGAATAAATGGGTATATAAGTGTCTAAATGGATGATTATTTGTAGAATTGATTGTATAACTGACTGATTAAGTGTATTTGAGTGAAGACATAGGTTAGTGAGTAATGTTTAAATATGTAAATATCTGTATCAGTCTCTCACTTTGTGTATAGGTGGCTGCATGGGTTGTTGAGTAGCTACATGAGTGTCTATAAGGGTTATTAGTTGGTTTTTTGAGTATCAGTACGAGTTTCTGAGTGTCTGTATGGTTTGGTGGGGGGTATTACTTAGTGCATAGATGCATGAATGAGTGACTCACTGTTTGTATGTGTTGCAAACAGCATGTATTCAGGACTGTATAGGTGGATGACAGTATGTATGGGTGTGTTAGTCAGTGAATGACTGTCTCAATAGTGTCTTTATGAGTAACTACATATGTTTTAAACTAGTATATGTGAGTGATGGTGTATATAAGAGAGTATATGTGAGAGTGAGATAATGGAAGAGGTCCTGTACAAATAAGTAGGTGTTTCTATAAGTGATTGTTTAACACCATCGCTGCTGCAGCAATTCCCCTCCTGTGCTGCAGATCCTTGATTCCAGTTGTTCATGACGAGCTCAGCTCGTCATCAGCACAGCTCAACCGTGCCTCATGACGAGCTGAGCTCGGCGTGAGCATCGAAGGGGTTAAGAGAGTAAGTATGTGTAAGTTTCTGTAGAAGTAAGTGTGGTAGTGTGTGTATAACTGTATATGCAAGTAAATGGATGTTTGATACTTTGTTTGCATGTGTGAGTATGTGTGTGAGTAACTCTGTAGATGAGTGGTGGTGTGTAACAGGATGTATAAGTGTATGAGTATATATGATGAGTGAATACATGTATGAGTGGCTGTATAGGACTGATTGGTGAATGAGTGGATGCGTCTGTAGATCTTGGAATTACTGAATAGGTGTGTTGTAACTGGTATTGGTATGTGCATTGTTTTGTAAATGTTAGTTTGTATTTTTGAGTGTGTGTTTCAAAGGTTATATTAGGCTGAGAGGAGGTCTCCCACTCTATCACAAGGATGATGTCACCAGTGATGTCATGAGTGATGTCACTAACTAAGGTTTCAGGGGCGTTATAGTTAGCTGGACATCTCACTCGTACAAAACCATTGAAATTCCCCCGTTATAGTTAGTTCAGCTAACTATTACTCATGCACCCGCAATACACTGCTGATGACGTCACATATTACTTCACTCATGACATGGGGCCCGATTCACAGAATGAATTTAAGACTCAATCCTAAACTTACTACTATTTTGGTATTCACAGAATGCACTTACTACTTTTGGCATTCACAGAATGAACTTACTACTTTTGGTATTCACAGAAGTTAGGATTTTGTCTTAAGTTTGTCTTAAGACAAACTTAAGACAAACTTAAGACAGACTTAAGACAAAATCCTAACTACTGTGAATACCAAAAGTACCTGTTTTTTACCCTGCCCCGTTTTCGCGTTTTGCACATTTCTTTTACTGATTTCTTGTACTCGGTCCTACCGAGGTACAAGATGGCTGCCAACACTTCCTGGTTTGGAGTGTTGACAGCCAATTACCATAAAGCTTGTGATCGGGAGGGTGCGCGGATCCTGCATTGCCATAGATATATAAAGTTATTCACTTTTGATTTTTCAGCAACTACTGAACAGATTTACACCATTTAACAAAAAGGGATTTTCTAAACCAAGAGCTACCTTTTTGCCAAATTTGGTGCAATTCCGTTCAGCAGTTCGGGCTGTAGCTGTGTTTAAAGTTTCCTATGGGAAATTGCATGGGGAAAACACGTTTTGGGATCTCCCTTTTTCTCGAACCCCTCTTGCCAAATCACCCTGAAACTTTCAGGATAGGAACCGAACCGACCAGAGCGGGCCATGAGTTTTGAAAATTTTACAAAGATTCGTCAATCGGCACCAAAGTTATTGGGAATAGAATGTTACGAATTTCCTATGGAAAATCGGTCCTAACTATAACTACTGGGTAATATATACATATATATATATATCCAAAGAATCAGCGCTCGATCACCACAGGGCGAGGTGTCCCCACTGCTCCATAGAAAGACGCAGACACGGTCCAAGTACGTGCAATTACTTTAATGAGTGCAAGCACATCGTATGACGTTTCGGCTCCGAGGAGCCTTGTTCACATGACAGTGTTATACATAACGAGGCGTTCTTTTAAAGAGACAGCCAGTGTTGAAAAAAAGTTGATCACATGCTTGGTTTAACAATAGACATGAACAAAATACTTGTAATCCGAACTGTTTTCCCAATATATTGTAAACATATTGTTACAAAGATTGTAATTTTATATTCCTTAAATGATATGTAAAATACCCGTAACTGCTCCACAATAGGACTATTTTGAGCTGGTTGATCATGGTTAAATACAAAAATATATATATCCATCTATAATAGAAGATTTGAGTCACTTGAAAAATATGGAAATATAAAAAAATAGAGAATAAATACTATTTCATTATATTTACATATATACATTATTTACATTAATTCCATACAATGTATCCTGTTAAAGTACTTGAAATTCTAGTGCAGAGTCATGCAATAGTGCAAAAAGACTGTCATTATGATAAAGATTAAGTGTCCCATTATAACCTTAGTTAAGCAACACATCATAATAGTAAATACAACAATGCCCTAGGGCATTTTTTCAAGAGAAGATGTTGATATGCTTGTTTTAACTCAACTAGTACCACTATAGCAACAGTTACACAAGGTTCTTCCTTGAGCAGTTTGGCATTCATTCATATCCATGTCTATAAAAAAGTGAAACAGTGCAAAATATTAAGACCAAGATTTTATAAGTCCTATCAGCTATTCCAGGTTTAAGGACCTATAAGCTAGATAATCTGGACATATATAGGTGCTAGTAGTTATTTACTTTTTTTAAAAAAAACATTTTTTTATATATTTTGCTATTTTTTTACTTGTTTTCTTTTTTCAAACATATAGCAGCTACAGCTCGGTTCCACAGTCCCACAATCAAATTTTCATCTTCTTATAGAAACTAATACAGGTGACCTCTGTCCCAGCCCAGGATCTTCCCTTTTTTTACAAGATGTGTTTGATGTATAGTTGATTTCTGTTCCTAATCTTATTACAGTAAGCAGGTATACAAATCCTCAGTTACATTTAAACCTGTTGGAGCCTTTGTATTTAACAAGAGGATGTATCTCGTCTCTAGTTTTCTCAATCTAGTTTCCCTGTCACCACCCCGTCTGTTGGTATTCACACTATCTATCACAAAGTAAGTTAAAGATTTGTTGTTACTTTGGTGTACTTCGCGATAGTGGCGGGCCACCGGGTAGGTGTTGTCTCCATGGGATATTGCTCTGAGATGTTGGAGGACACGTTGGTGCACCGGGAGTTTTGTACTTCCTACGTACAACAGTGGGCAGGGGCATTGCAAGACGTATACCGCATGGTCGGTCTTACATGTTAGCACTTGTGAGATAGGATGTACTGTATCACTAAACCCATCTTTATAGGTCTTAGTATTGATGCCATGGATACACGCTTTACATGTCTTGCATTTGTAGAAACCTCTGCCTGTTTGCCACCAATTACTACCTCGGACCGGGTATATATATTTTGAAAATAAGACTCCAACTCCAGTTTTGTTCATATGGAAATCATCCGGCACTCACGAATATCGTTTTCTTAGGCTTCTTTATTAGGTTACAGCAATATCAACAACACGTTTCGGGAGTCAAGCTCCCTTGATCACGATATATATACATATATGTATAAAAATTCCGGTAATGGTAGATGCCGTCATTCAGGGCGGCCCATGACCATGATACCGGTAACCCTGCACAATGCCACTCGCTGTTTTTTCTGGATTCAGAAAACTCATGAACACCTTGAGTCGCTGCAAAAGATGGTCTTTAATGACTGCACAGCAACACGTTTCAGCTTTCACCTTGATCACGCTAAGGGTCAGGCAATATTGTGCACACATATAAACAGTTCTGCTAAACAAAGACAACAGACTTATGTAGGTGTACAGATGTCTGGTGCTGTGCAGTCTGTTTAGAAACCCCGCCGTGCCCGCATCGATGTAGCATGTCATCAAAAGGAGTTTCTGCTACTGCGCGGCTTGCTCAGTATGACGTGGCAACAGGATTGTATTGTTTACAGAGAAGAGGGACTGTGGAGAGGGTAATGACTAAACCGTCACTGAAAGGAAAATAATGTGATAAAATGTCACCTCCGTTAGGGGCTGATTTTAAAACTCAATCAACAAGGAAGAAGATTGAGGGGGGGTTGCTGAAACATTCCCACCGGCCTGCAACGCATTGAACAATAGATTCCAGGACACAGGATACGGTTTCAGATATGCACAAAGCGTACATTTTTAGAATGCCGGGGAGGGGCGGACTTGAGACTGAGGGGCTTCAAGTGTTAATTCCGTGCACAAAGTAAAACAAGACGCGTGGCCGCGAGACAAGCTCTGTGGTTGGGAGGGGCGGAGCGAGGTGCTTGGGAGAGCAAGCGAGAAGAAAGCCAGATGGTTCCTGATCACGCACTGTAAGGGCACCGCTAGGAAAGCCAGATGTCGCGCGCGTAACTGTGCGCGTATCTGCACACTCTAGGCCACACGAAAAGCTGTGGTCGGCTTTTTGAAGCCCACTAACTAAAAGTCTTGCCAGTGCAGTACATGCGCTGGCTCAGGCGAGACCTAAAATTGTAGGTGCACTCACAGGGTGTTATTTAAATGGCTTTCTTTTCTGCAGATGCGATTCAGCATATTGCTTTCCTCAGTGCGATAAAGCCATAGCCAATCTGCCCAGTGTAAGGGTGATTTAAACTATGCAACGTTCTAATTGGCTAAATCCGTGGCAACACTTCACCCAGGAAATGTTGGCAGCCTGAACAAATAAAGAAAAGGGGGCAGGTAGGAATACCCTGACCCCCTACCTCTGGTGCAGGTGTCCCCCTAGGACACCACCAGGGGAAAAAAACATTTTTTAAATGTTTTTCCATGAAATAGCGACGGGTTCCTGATTAGCGGCAAAGAGAAAAAAAGTCGGGCTCCTGCAGTTGTTTTTACAAAAGCCCCCAGATGGGCCAGGTACCGGGGCATGAACATATATTAACCTAACCCAGTGCCATGGGCCGATCTATTCGGCCCCATGCTGAAACTGAAAGTGCTCAGGCTGATCTGACCGGCCCTGGGCTCCTCCCTTCAGAATATGAGACTTATCTCTTCTGTACTTATTCTGCATTACTGTCATGTCTGTGCCAAGCTTCAAAACCCCTTCCTTGATACAACGTACAAGCCTAATAACAAATGGTGGTTTTAGGGAAAAACAGAAAGGATTTTTAAATGGACATGCTCTGTCAGGCACTCTGCTCACGTTCAACAGGCTGATCAATCATGTAGGTGATTACTGCAACAGCCTGGAGGAGTTAGAGAGACTATGGCACAGATTCACAAGCCCTTTGCACCAATTTTACGTCACTTTTAACATGTGAAAAGTGACGCAAAAGTGGCGCAAGGGGCTTGTAAATCTGTCCCAATGTGTAAAAAATGCAGAGCATGCTGACACGCAGCAAAGAGCGGCACAGATAGGTAAGGTTATAGCATAACGAAAGAGAACTGTTTCCTCACTGTGCCTTCCTACAACTCGGCAAGCTGTTCTCAAACATGGTTTGCAGCGGCCGAGTCACCCGCCGTTATGTTACAATAATTTGTGCGAAACCATGTCGTTGAGCTATGACGGTGATAATTGGGTGTGTAGGAGGCGCCCACACAACAGAGGTGGGAGTCCTCAGTCAGGTCTCTGGTTTTCATCAGACATTGGAAGTGCAGTGTTGGCTTTGTAAAGAGCTGTTTGTTTATACTTCTCCAAAGGGCGTTACTGCTGAGAATGCTCCGGTGAAATTGCTCAGGCTCGTTAGCTACACCTTCATAAAAGCACGACAGCATGCAACTTTGCAATCAATTAATTTTACAAAGGGCCGTGCAAGATTGAGAAGAGGTTTGAGTATGAGGGATGTGGGCAGAGGGAGAAGCTGGATTCGGAGAGTGGCAGAGAAGGTATGAGGGGGCTGCAGGATGGAAAGGTCGGAGGGCGGGAGGTGCAAGAATACTAAGAGTAGGAGCGTGGATGGCGTGCTCAGCCTCAGACAACTATTGAGCAATGAAGCCTCCTCTGCCCTGCTGTGAGGCCCAGAGACAGTACAGCACCTGACCTGATCATGAACTAATCTTGCGTCCTCTGAACACTCAGCTCAGCAGCTCCAGTGACTACCAGGTGTTGTGCAGTTGGTGTATGTATGGTGCATGGTGACAATAAGATCTGTCTGTAAGTGCATGGTGAAAGGCAAGGCATGATCTATGACCTGTACGTTATTGGGCAAAGACAATGCAAAGTTCCGAAGGAGAGACAAGCATGGTGTACAACTTTCATAATACGTTTTCTCATAGCTACTTTTCCTAATTTCACCTTACTCCAACTCTGCAGGAAGGCTGACTTGCTCGCACCCTCAGTGTAGTGCCTCAGCGACCCCAGGAAGCAAAGGGGGCGCTGTATTATCAATAGAGCAGCTGAATGGCATCAGTCTCTTCATAGGGGCAGCAGTGGACATGGTGATGTTGTAACCTTATTATGCTCCAGGAATGCCATCCACAAATTATATTTGAGGTAGGTATTAGTATTTTATTACTTCTGCAGCACTCTCATCTTTTTGCTGCAGCCCTCTCTTGTTCGGAACAAGGAAAGGGCATCAGAGCAATACGATATTGTTTTCTTTTTACCACAGGAAGTTCTGCTGCATCACCCGTTGTTGTCAATTTTAACCCTTCCGGTGTGAATAGGAATATCAGAGGCTGCCGCCGAAGGGGGCCTCGATGGCCGGCGCCATAACTGACGCCGAGCCTCGGACGAAACTGTTTTTTTGCTCCAAGGAGCAGGAAAGCTCACGTGTCCCCCCTGCTGCGGCCGCCAGAGAGGCGCCGGCCCCCATGGCCAATGAGGGCCCGAGTGCGATACAAACCCCCCAATGGGGGGAGACCAGATACAAGGCGGCAAAGAGCTGGGGGGGGATATAAGCACTGGTCCACCAGGTAAGCTCCTACTTTTTGGAGCGGGGGAGCAGCATCTGCGAAGAAGTTTTTGTTTGGAGGGACGAGGCGAAGCTCTGTCGGAGAACAGGGGAAAAGCCTGTGGTAGGCTACCGGAAGTAAGAGGACGACCAGGTGCCCATCCCGATCGGTTCCCCCTACTACAGGCAAGCGCTGCAGCAAGGAATAAGGACGTCCGGGTACCTGCCGCCGGCAAAAACCACCCCCACTCCAGCTCACCTGCAGCAGAACCGTGACGGTAAAAAGCAAAACCCCTCCCAGCATCGAAGGAGGAATACCAGGGTGAACAGGTGCCTACCCCGACTCCCCAGAGGGCTGCAGCATCATGAAGTGCAGAAGGAGACTGGGTGCCCAACATGGCTCCTCAAATTTCCAAGTGCAGCGGTGCCTGACCAGGGAAGGCGAAGCATTGGGTCCGGGGGCGGGCACGAAGAATAGGATGACCGGAAGCCCACCCCGGCTTCCTCTGTGCCAAAGGACCAACACGTCTGTGGACGGAGCCGTGCCAACCACCCCCCTAACACCGGAATTGGAGCGGAGGCCGTGGGGGTGACGGCCGGAAGCATACCTGGTCAGGCGGTCCCTTCCGGCAGCACCAGCGCAGCTCGCGAGGCGGGAGAATACCCGGGCACTGCCGCAGCGCATGCCCAGCTTCTCCGTTCTGAATCAGGGATCCGGAGTCAGGAGCACGCGCCTCCGGGGAACAGGGGCGAGCGCAAGACCACAGTCGTTTAAAGGTACAGGCGCAACGTAATTGGCGTCACAAAGCGAAACCAGCTGAGGCTTGAAGGAGTTAAAGCCACAGTGACCCAGGACGACTGTGGACAATGCAAAGGAATAATTCTTGGTGCATTAGGCTGAAGCAGTACCCCGCATTGACAAAAGCACGCTCTATCCCAAATCAGGGGGCAGACATCTGCATTGGTGCATACATTGGCGACAGCACCCCGCATTGGAGCAATTGAGTGGCAAACAGCAGGGAGATTGCAAGTGGGCAGCTGCTGTGGCAACGCAGGAGATGGCAAAGAAGGGGAACAAAAGTCAACAGGGGGACCTTAATGACCTGCTGCGGAGGATCCGAGCAACTTAAGAGGTCCACGGGAGCGACTAGCTGCAGCCCCATCTGCTGGAGGATGCAGGGGAAGGGTCAAGCCACCAGTACCAGATGGTACTCAGCACACCTGCGCCCAAGCGACAGAGAGGGCGCCAGCCAAAATCGCAGAAGCAACAGCTCCCGAGAAGTCCCCCCAGAAGAAGGCCCAGCCACCTGTAGCCAGCCCGGCGGCTGCGGGACCAAGTTGAGGGGCCACAGACACAGTGGCAAGTGGTGAGCATATCAGTGCAATTGTGCAAGAATGCTTCAAAACTATGTCGCCACTTTTAATGAAAGGTTTAGGCATACAGGCAGGGGCGTCAGGTACACAGACAGGAGGGCGGCAGGGAAGCATGCAGTGGTACTAGGGGTGATGAGAGCCCAGGCAGAGGAGGAGACCTCGGGGTTACTATGGCACCTTATAGACTCAGGCCAGACGCGCCGACAACGCTTAGGGGATCAGGTCACTCCAGGGTTTAGGGGCTAGGCTGGATCACCCACAGTGGCTTTGGGGAGCCCGACCCCAGCAACCATCCCTCCCACCACAACAGCGGCACCCGACACATATACACGACCCTCACCGGGTCCAGCGTCATTAACCACCAGGGCCACAGGGCTAGCTAGCCTCATACCGTTGGCGGTCAAAGAAAGAATTTGGAGGAAGTTCATTGATATATTTTAATTGCTGGAGATACAGTTAAAGGGGCTTGACTTGACTACCTGCGATAAGAAGAATGAGGAAAAAAATAAAAGAAGAAAAGAGCGTAAGGAGAGACATGTTGATAATTGGCTAGACACGTTCTGAATAATGGCCTGCTTAATAGTGGAAAAATGTCCGCGCTGGGCAGCAGGCTTATGGCTTTATGAAGCCAATATTCATAATGAACAGAGACAATTCCCAGGTGATGCATTGCTGGAATATGATAAAGGGTTCAGGCTAAAAATGCGAACACACCCAGAAATGGAGTGGAACGAGGAGGATGTATCTGGTTTAATTCACAAAATGATGGTGGCTAGGGAGGCCAAGAAACAAGCAGCCTTTCAAGGGTCCTTCCTCAAGGGTAAGGGGAGGCCTTTCCAAAAACCCAATCAATTCAGCTTGTGGAAAGCATCACACAGCAATGGGACACCGGCAATCTGCTGGAAGTTGGAAGCGAATGAATGTACCTAAGGGGCATCATGCAAATTCCAGCACATCTCCTCCTCCTGCGGGGGGTCACCCAGCAGCAGGGTGCAAATGCAAAAAAGACCACAAAGGTGACAGGAAAGAGAAAAAGAAGCAGTGAACCAGACAAGGGGATGCAAGTGGGACAATTGGGTTCCAAAATTACAGGCTAGTACGGTCCCTCATCAACAAGCACCTGTTGGTAAGGTAGCCAACCGTTACCAAAACAAGACAGACGCTGAGACTATAGTTCACAGTTTTGAAGAAGGTTTCCCCATCTCGTTCACAGGCCACCTCCCACCAGGCAGTGCCAGAAATCTAAAATCAGCAGTACAGCACCCGGGGGTAGTGGCAAAGAAAATAGAGAAGGAGAGAGTCTTGGATAGAAAAGGAGCAAGGAACTGGTGATCTCTCCGCTAGGGGTAGTCCCCAAAAAACAGCGAGGGCAATACCGGCTAATTCACCACCTGTCATTCCCAGATGGTGCTACAGTAAATGATGGGACCGACACAGATCTATGTTCGGTAAACTACTCCAAGATAGACGATGTCATCGACCTAGTTAGAGCAACAGGCCCGGGGCTCTCATGCTAAAAAAGGCGGACATCGAGTCTGCCTTTCGCTAACTCCCAGTTCACCCCTCGAGTTTTCTTCTATTAGGTTTCCAATGGGAGGGCGAACTCTATTTTGACAAGGCAATGCAAATGGGGTGCTCTGTATTGTGTGCCTATGTTTAACTATTTAGCACCTTTGTAGAATGGGCACAACACGTCAGGCATCCGTCAGGTCGGAAACGCCACTACTTGGACAATTTCCTTTTCACTGGTCCTACGGCGTCAGCCGGGTGTGGTGACACCTTGACAGCATTTGTAGATTTGGCTGGGGAACTACGGGATCCCCCTTTAAGCAGAAAATACAGTGGGCCCGGCGACAAAAATCACGTTCCTAGAAATAGGTGGAATATATCAGGGAAGAAATCAGGAGACTCTGCAGGCATAAGAAGGCAACCCTGAGGGACCTCCAGAGGCTCATAGGCAAGCTGAACTTTGCAGCCAGAGTAATCCCAGCAGGCAGGGCATTCGCCAGGCGTTTGACCCAATTGACATTTGGGCTCACCCATTAGCACCAATACGTCAGGCTCGGGGACTTACGAGTCCATGCCATACAGGAACCTTGTGGTGCAGTCCCATTGTGGTGCCTCTTTTAATGGTGGCGCCGCCTTTAACAGAGGCACTGCCATCGGACCACCAAGCCGCCCGCCTGGATGACTACTGTATAGTTGTAATAGGGCGGGCAGGCTTTGTGAGTTTCGTCGAAGCAGTGGCATGTGACGGTTCGCACTGCTGTTCCACCGCTCAGATGAAAACTCGTAATTGGGGTCTAAGTATACTCCCCACTACTCCACTCTACTATACAACACCCTATTCCACTCTACATAAATCCAGTCTACAACCCTTTGCTCCACTCTACGGCACTGTATGCCACTCCGAAACACTACTCTATTTCCCATCCATTCTACAATACTTCACGCCACTTCACTACATGCCACTTCATTCTACACCACTTAATGCTATGCCACTGCACTCTATGCCACTTCACTCCATGCCCCACGACCCTCCACTCTCCACCTCTCCACTCTACTTCACTCTATGACACTCTACGTTGCTCCACTTTATGCCACTCCACTCTATGCAGTCTACGCCACTCCACGCCACTCCACTCCACTCTACTCTACTATACTTTACTATACCCCTCTCTACAACAATCTGTGGCGCAGCAGCCAGAGCTGCTGACTCCAGAGCGTGTCGCTTGCGGATCAATCCCCTGAACCGGCGGCAGCTTAGCATCATGTGACTATTAGCAATAGCTCACTTAAACTCCCCCAATGCCCCCCAGAGCCTTCAGAACCTTAGGGGTGATTAGCTTGCGCTTTACAAATACCGGATTTATTTATTTTATTTATACTCCATGCCACTCTATTCCACTTTACGCCACACCACTCCACTCCATTCTACAATATCTACTTCACACCACTGCACTCATTGCTAGTCCACGCCACTCCATTCCACTTGTGTCTACTTTACAAGTAGTAGTAGGCTTTAGTGATTAGTGATTGGTAAATAAAAACCATAACAACTAGGTATAAAGGCAAGTAAGTAGCAATTAAATATTCAAAGTGCAGTGTGTAATATACAAGTATGAGATTAAGAAAGAAAATCAATACATTATTAAAACAAAGCTCAAAAGAGCTACCCATGCCACCAGCAGCCTTATTTGCGGGTTTTCATCCCTGCCCTTATTCACTGGTTAGATACCTGAGCATATTTAAAATGACCCCTCAGCATTTTACCTCCCACCCTGAATAAAGAATCAAAGTGCCGAGCATAGTTCCATTTTCTTATAGATCCCTTTCTTAGCCCCAGGTCAGCTATCCTGCCCAGCACAGATGACATTATTTGTTATTAGTTTTTGTCTTTGCTTTCAGCAGGGTGTGGCCACAGGGACGCTAGGGAAGATTGAACTCTGGTGTTTCTAGGGGACGCATGGTAATGGGCTTCTGACCCTGTCATTACGAGTTGCTCAAACATTGCCATCATTTTCAGCTACTGCTTGTTTTTACTTGTTTTTAAAACCACATTTCGCCGCATCTATTTTTAAATCACCAGCACTTACTTGCACTGCTCTGCACGCTTAGTCACCGGTTCCAGCGTATTCCCCGGTCCACCGCGGATTCTTCCGTTTAAGTAGAGGGATTCAAACGCTGTACAGGAAGTGCGCACTGCAGGTCAGGTCAGCAGTCTAGTTCTCTGGCTGCTGCATAAAATCAGTCTATGGTCCCTACGTGCAGCGGACGCGTGCAGCGGGCGCGCCGCTAGCGCACCGAAGGCACGCCAAAGGCAAGCCCATCTGTGCCCGTCCGTGCCTGGCCCAGGCCCAGGGCCAGAAACCCTGGTCCACAATATAATGATGCAGGACCATTCTCCTTCCAACAACCAACATGAAGGCACATAGCAATAAAGTTAACAGCTGTAGCAAGTAGTGGGAGTACCGTACAGGCGGTGATGTGGTGAGGGGGAGGGGCAGGGTGGGGTATAGTAATGTATGGATTCCGGACCTTAACAGGTAAGTAAACATAAAAATAAATAAAACAAATTTCGTTACGCGCACTGCATCGCATTTGGTGATGCAGTACGCGCAACAAAATTCATTTTATTTATTTTTATGTTTACTTACCTGTTAAGGTCCGGAATCCATACATTACTACTCCCCACCCTTCCCCTCCCGCTCCCCACATCACCGCCCGGCCAATTCTCCCACTACGGGCCGCGGCTGAGAGTTAAATATACGGCTGAGCAATTAAAGGCACTTCACGCACCCTTGCATCCTAACTGTACTAGAGTACATTCGCTTGAAAACTTCATACCATGTTTAATCTGCGATTTTTCCTTTTCCCCTAATCTTGCAGTCAAGATCTCCACCAAGGACTCCGCACCAAACACCAACCCATCCCCCTTTCACAACAAATCCTTCTCATTTATTAGTATTAATTGCCGCTCTCTACCCAATCACAAGTCAGACATTCTCGACTTACTAATAAATGATAAACCTGATGCAATCTTCCTCACAGAGACCTGGTTCCATGAGAGCTCAGGTCCAGACATTGCGTCTGCTCGGCCTGCAAAGTACTCTATAGTAAGGAAAGACAGAAGCAAAAAAGTGGGTGGTGGGATAGCGATTATTTTTTAAAATGTTTTTAAATGCGCATTTGAACACTTACTCTTCCCACACTGTGAGGCCGCGTGAGACCAATTGCCTCCTAATCAACTGCAGATCGGCCTCATTACATGCAACGGACTTAGCCGAAGCCATCCTCACACACGACATTGACGTTGCGTTCCTCACTGAGACCTGGCTAAATAAGACATTTCCCCCCTGCCTAGACATGCTGGTTCCACCTGGCTTCTCCCTCATCTCCAAAGACAGGATTAAACAACGAGGAGGTGGGGTTGCTATCATCCACAAGGACAGCTGGAACATCACAGAAACCTCCTCCTTTGAATACGACTCATTTGAATGTCTATCCGCTGTCATCAAAACCAAAGACAATGACTCTCTACTATGCCATCTACTCTATCACCCCCCGGGCAGAAACAATAAGTTTGGAGACCAACTATCCAACCTGATCGCTCAAGACGCTCTTGGTGATTCCAAAAACCTAATTCTTGGTGACCTGAATCTCCGATGGAATGAAACCCACAACCCTCTAATTAGATCGCTATCCAGCCTCCTCGCCGATAACAACCTCACGCAACACTGCACTGAGGAGACTCACTACAAAGGAGCCACACTGGACGCCATCATTGCACAAAAGAATTCAATCACGATCAACCACATACTTCCCGTTGATTGGTCAGATCATCATCTGATCCTATTTCACATCAATCACCCCATCATCCCGCTTAAACCTCCTCAAGATCCCCCTAAATGGTCGAGAAACCTCTCTCAAGTACCTCTAGACCTTCTAGAAGGCCAGCTAAGTTCACTTCTTCCAGACAACTCGCCACTCCTTTCGACCAACGATCTCATCGACCACTACAACTCTGAGCTAGTCTCCATTCTCGATAATCTAGCTCCTCCAAAGCTCAAAAGAAGCCGTGCCACCCCGTCTAGATCCTGTTCAATGCGGACCTCAACGTAGAAAGAAGAACCCTGAGAGCCAAAGAAAGAAAGTGGAGAAACAACCCAACAGCCATCCTTCGCCTACAACTAAAAACAGCCCGCAGGAAGTATAACAACCATATCAAAAACAAGAAATCCAGCTTCTTCCGAGAGGCACTAGCCAACTCCAAAAACAGACCTAAGGAGCTCTACAACATAATCAGACATCAAACTTCTAAGCCTCGGCCCTCACCCCTGCAGGCGTCCAAAGAACTATGCGACAACTTCGCCAGCTTCTTCAACGACAAGGTTTTAAAAATCGAACTATCTCTAAACATCAGCAACGCGCCCATCCCTCAGGCCCTCCCTTCTGGCCCGCCTCCCCTCCCTTGGCTAAACTTTCGTCACGTGCAGGAAACTGAGATAATCTCGCTGATCTCGACCTCCAAACCATCAGCTCACATCTCAGACCCCATTCCCCCCTCACTTATCAAAAAATTGAAGTTCACCTTAGCTCCCATCTGGGGCAAAATCATAAACAGCTCCCTACAAAGCAGAGTGGTCCCCGACTGTCTAAAAATGGGACAAGTCACCCCTTTGCTGAAAAAACCCGGCCTTGACTCTACTGTCCTGAACAATTTCAGACCGATATCAAACCTCCCTCTACTCGCCAAAACACTGGAACGCTGCGTTCTCCTGCAATTGACTCACCATCTGGATAACATCAGTCTCCTGGACCCCCTCCAATCTGGCTTCAGACAAGGCCGCAGCACAGAAACTGCGATGCTGAACATCATAGACGACATTCACGGCACTCTTGATGCTGACAAGTGCTGCCTTCTCATACTCCTTGATCTATCCGCAGCTTTCGACGCGGTGGACCATAAGCTCCTCATCAAGACTCTGCAAGCAAGAGCTGGCCTCGGCGAGGTAGTTCTTGATTGGTTTTCTTCCTTTCTACAAAACCGCTCGCAAATAATAAAACTGAAGAACTTCACCTCCGAAACCCAGCAAGTCAACAAGGGTGTCCCCCAAGGATCGGTACTTTCTCCTCAACTTTTCAACATCTATATGGAACCGCTCGCCAAACTACTCAGGAATGCCAATATCCTCTTCCACCTCTACGCGGATGACACGCAGATCTACCTGGAAACCTCCTCACTTAATGACATCCACAGACTAAATGCTGTCTTAAACGATGTTCAAGATTGGCTGACAAAAAACCACTTGAAACTTAATCCCGACAAGACCGAAACTCTTCTCATCTCAAACAAAGAAGACAATCCTCAAATCACTGAGTGGCTGAAGTCGATCGATGCGCTTAAAGGTTCTCTCACGCCAACTGATTCCGTTAAATCTCTGGGTTTCACCCTAGACCCCAAACTAACTTTGACAAACCACATTAAGAACTCGGCAAAAAGTGCTTTCTTCAACCTCAGACTGCTGAACAAAATCAAACCTTTCATTCCAAACAAGGACCTTAAACTAGCCACACAATCTCTAGTTCTATCTAGACTGGACTATGGGAACTCAATCCTTACAGGTATCCCCAAATCGCACCTGGCTCCATTAAAAACAACACTACATGCGGCAGCAAGAATGATCACAGGATGCAAAAAATTTGACCACATCTCCCCAGCACTCAAAGAACTTGAATGGCTCCCGGTGGAAATGCGTAGCACCTTCAGAACGGCCTGCCTAACCCATAAGGCCCTCCACACCGGAAAACCAGAATACTTGGCAAACAAGCTAACAAAAGCAGGCCAAAGTAGATATTTGAGAAGCTCCAACTCCCTGTTGCTCATCCTACCAAAAACCAGAAAGAAGAAAACTGCAGACTGCTCCTTCACTGGAAATGCCCCCAAAATATGGAACTCTATCCCCCCGCATATCAGAACTATACCATCCTATACGGAATTCAAGAACCAACTCAAATCCTTGTTCCTCATCCGTTCCCTAGGTCCTAGATGACCAGGATCACCCAAGAAATATGTGCCATCTCTGTATCCTTCTACCAAAAGCCCTACTGTTACGAACTTTTCCTCCTCCAATACTGTCTTTTGGGGATCGCCTTTATTTGTTACGTGTCTTGTTGTTTCACCTCGTCATTCTTTTACTGTAAAGCGCTCTGCTACCCTCGGGTCTTGTTGGCGCTATAGAAAACTTCTAAATAAATTAAAAAAAAAAAATAATAATTTAAGCTAACACTATCCCCTAAATTCACTTTCTCAGGTATACTTATATACCGTCCCCCTGCCCCCCCCCCCCCCTTATTCATGGGCCAAAACTTTTGTGGACCTTATTGCCCCCCTAGTCACGAAAACAGCAAACTTTTCCATTGTGGGTGACTTAAATCTCCACTTAGAAAACCCTTTGTGTAAAACCAGCTTAAATTTTATTTCGGATTTCGCTAAACATGGGCTGAAAATTTGTTCCGCTTGCGGAATTTTCGGATTTTCCGCGATTTCGCGAATCTCGCGAAATCGCGGTAAAATCCGCTAGTCAGCGGGGACGAATTTTCAGCCAAGCAATTACAGGGTTACAGCAGCAGGTGCAAAAGTTGAAGCTAATTTTTTGTAACCTTTTACAAAAGGGTTACAAAGAAATTAACTTCAACTTTGGCACCTGCTGCTGTAAGCCTGTAAGTGCTTCCTGGCGCCTCGTTGCCTACTTGCAACTATTCTCTGACCCTTGAAGCAGGGTCAGAGAATAGTTACAAGTAGGCAATGAGGCGCCTGTCATGAAAATTAAACCTCAACAGGAAGCACTGACAGATATAAAAACAAACATTTGCAATGCAATAGGTCTAGCATTAGGAAAGTTTGAGCTATTGGTCTTGTAAATGACAATTTTTTTTATTTATGTGTTGGTTTTGAAAATAGCTAAATTAATAGCTTTGTCATTTACAATGCCAATAGTCATAACTTTCGCAAATGTGACACCTATAGCATTTGTAATGCAACATGTTTTGTATTTACGTGACTTAGCTGTATTGATATTACAAATTACAATGGCTTTTAATTTTTTTTAATAATTAATACTTAAATAAAAGTGATTTTAATTTATGATGGCAATAGCTTAAACTTTTGTAAATAACTTTTGTGAAGATTATGTTCAGTGTATTTTATTGTGACGAAAATCCAAGAACAGAAGTGAAATATAAACATCTTTTTGTGACATTTGTAATAAAGTTTGAAACATTGAGAGAACATATTTGAACCAGTTGTTGTTGAATGGTTGCGCAGATTGATGCTGGGGTGGAGCTGAGTGGTGCTGTGGTGATGCTGAGTGGTGCTGTGGTGATGCTGAGTGGTGCTGTAGTGGTGCTGAGTGATACTGGGATGGTGCTGAGTGATGCTGGGGTGGTGCTGAGTGGGGCTGTGGTGGTGCTGAGTGATGCTGTGGTGGTGCTGAGTGATGCTGTGGTGGTTCTGAGTGGTGCTGTGGTGGTGCTGAGTGATAATGTGGTGGTGCTGAGTGATGCTGTGGCGGTGCTGAGTGATGCTGTGTGGCGCTGACTGGTGCTGTGGTGGTGCTGATTGGTGCTGTGGTGGTGCTGAGTGATGCTGTGATGTTGCTGAGTGGTGCTGTGGTGGTGCTGAGTGGTGCTGTGGTGGTGCTGAGTGATAATGTGGTGGCACTGAGTGATGCTGTGGTGGCGCTGAGTGATGCTGTGGTGGCGCTGAATGGTGCTGTGGTGGTGCTGAGTGATAATGTGGTGGTGCTGAGTGAAAATGTGGTGGTACTGAGTGATGCTGGGGTAGCGCTGAGTGATGATGTGGTGATGCAGAGGGCAGAAAGGCACAAAAGCAGTCTAACAAAGGACTGAAGGGCAGAAAAACAAGGGAAAAACGAGTCTAACAGAGGGCAGAAGGGCACAAAAAACCAGTCTAACAGAGGACAGAAGGGCAGAAAAACAAGGGAAAAACGAGTCTAAAAGAGGGCAGAAGGGCACAAAAAGCTAGTCTAATGGGGCAGAAAGGCACAAAAATGAGTCTAATAGAGAGCAGAAGGGCACAAAAAACGAGTCTAACAGAGGGCAGAAGGGCACAAAAACAAGGGAATAACAGAGGGCAGAAGGGCACAAAAATGAGTCTAACAGAGGGCAGAAGGGCAGAAAAACAAGGGAAAAATTAGTGTAACAGAGGGCAGAAGAGCACAAAAAACGAGTCTAACAGGGGGCAGAAGGGCAGAAAAACGAGTCTAACAGAGGGCGATAGGGCACAAAAACAAGGGAAAAACGAGTCTAACAGAGGGCAGAAGGGCAAAAAACGAGTCTAACAGGGGTCAGAATGAATCCCGCCCTGCATGTTTGTCCACGAAGATGCCACCTTTTTGTGCAATACCTCTACTCAACTGGAGTACTTTCTACTGTCTAATCAGTAAGTGCTCCCTCGTTGGCTAAATGTATAGGGGCAGATTTACAATAACTGGCACATCCCCAGGGATGCACCAGTTATTGTGCGCCGCAGCTCTGCCACCCATGGTGCCTCGCATTTACAATGCGGCGCACCATGTGGCAAAAACGGCACAGATGCGTCATGCATCTGTGCCTTAAAAGCAGCGCATTGCTGGAGCTGCGTAGAGCTTGCGACGCAGCTCCAGCAATGCTCTGGGGGACCCTATCTCCCCAATGCTGCATCAAGCCTTTTACCTGCTTCAAGCAGGCGCAGGCTTTTGACGCAGCATTGGCCAAAAAGTGACTGAGTGAATTCTTGTAGATTTCACTCAGCCACTTTTAGGAGGCGTTCCTGTGCAGGAACACCCTCCCCTGCGCCGTAACACCTCCTGATGGTACAGGGCTTTACAACGTGACGCATCTCTCAGATGCGTCACGTTGTTAATACCCAGCACCATGGCGCATCTTTTGTGCTGCCGCTGCGTCACAAAAGGTCTCGGAAGAGGGTGGGAGTGGTGAACCAGAGGGTGGCAGTGCTGAACCAGAGGGTGGCAGGGGTGAACCAGAGGGTGGCAGTGATGAACCAGATGGTGGCAGGGGTGAACCAGAGGGTGGCAGTGGTGAACCAGAGGGTGGCAGTGCTGAACCAGAGGGTGACAGTGGTTAACCAGAGGGGGGCAGTGGTGAACCAGAGGTGCTGTGATGAACCAGAGGGTGGCAGCGGTAAACCAGAGGGTGACAGTGCTGTACCAGAGGGTGGCAGGGGTGCACCAGAGGGTGCTGTGATGAACTAGAGGGTGGCAGTGGTGACCCAGAGGGTGGCAGGGGTGAACCAGAGGGTGGCAGTGGTGAACCAGAGGGTGGCAGTGCTGAACCAGAGGGTGACAGTGGTTAACCAGAGGGTGGCAGTGGTGAACCAGAGGTGCTGTGATGAACCAGAGGGTGGCAGTCGTGAACCAGAGGGTAGCAGTGGTGAACCAGAGGGTGACAGTGCTGTACCAGAGGGTGGCAGGGGTGAACCAGAGGTGCTGTGATGAACCAGAGGGTGGCAGTCATGAACCAAAGGGTGGCAGTGGCGAACCAGAGGGTGACAGTGCTGTACCAGAGGGTGGCAGGGATGAACCAGAGGGTGCTGTGATGAACCAGAGGGTGGCAGTGGTGAACCAGAGGGTGGCAGGGGTGAACCAGAGGGTGAAAGTGGTGAACCAGAGGGTGGCAGTGGTGAACCACAGGGTGACAGTGCTGAACCAGAGGGTGGCAGTGGTGAACCAGAGGGTATTCACCTGTTACAACGCATTTTTTACTCCGCACTACCACTACAACGCAGGCATTACAACGCATACCGTTACAACGCATTGCGCTGGGGGGCGCTCTAGGATAAGAGGTAAGTTTAATTTACTATCCAACACCTTCCCTAGGGTCCACGGGGACTGGAGTAAGAATAGTAAATTATACTTACCACTATCCAGCACCCCAAAGCGCTATGCGTTGTAGCGGTATGCGTTGTAAATACCGCGTTGTAATGGTACGCGGAGTAAAAGTATGGGTTGTAACGACATACATCCGAACCAGAGGTGCTGTGATGAACCAGAGGGTGGCAGTCGTGAACCAGACAGTGGCAGTGGTAAACCAGAGGGTGACAGTGCTGAACCAGAAGGTGGCAGGGGTGAACCAGAGAGTGGCAGTGCTGAACCAGAGGGTGGCAGTGGTGAACCAAAGGGTGGCAGGGGTGAACCAGAGGGTGGCAGTGGTGAACCAGAGGGTGGCAGTGATGAACCAGAGGGCGGCAGTGGTGAACCAGAGGGTGCTGTGCCCATACACGACTGCATGGGTAACTTCGCCATGCAAGCGGCCCGCGAACACGCAAAAAGCCCAGCAAACACGCAAAAAAGCCCACAAACACGCAAAAAACCATGCAAACACGCAAAAAAACAAAAATCCGCAAATTCGCACAAATTCGTGGATTTTGCGGATTTCGAATTCGATTTCGCACGAATTCGCGGATCGCAAATTCGCAAATTTCGCCCATACTTAGATTTAGCCTCTTTAAACCTCCATTTACTAAACTCAGGTCCCACACACGTAGCAGGACACTTCTTAGATCCGGTCTTCTCGAACCTCTCAGCGATCACATGTTCTCCAGTTATTGTGCGCCGCAGCTCTGCCACCCATGGTGCGTCGCATTTACAATGCGGCGCACCATGTGGCAAAAACGGCACAGATGCGTCACGCATCTGTGCCTTAAAAGCAGCGCATTGCTGGAGCTGCGTAGAGCTTGTGACGCAGCTCCAGCAATGCTCTGGGGGACCCTATCTCCCCAATGCTGCATCAAGCCTTGCGCCTGCTTCAAGCAGGCGCAGGCTTTTGACGCAGCATTGGCCAAAAAGTGACTAAGTGAATTCTTGTAGATTTCACTCAGCCACTTTTAGGAGGCGTTCCTGTGCAGGAACACCCTCCCCTGCGCCGTAACACCTCCTGATGGCGCAGGGCTTTACAACGTGACGCATCTCTCAGATGCGTCACGTTGTTAATACCCAGCACCATGGCGCATCTTTTGTGCTGCCGCTGCGTCACAAAAGGTCTCGGAAGAGGGTGGGAGTGGTGAACCAGAGGGTGGCAGTGCTGAACCAGAGGGTGGCAGGGGTGAACCAGAGGGTGGCAATGATGAACCAGATGGTGGCAGGGGTGAACCAGAGGGTGGCAGTGGTGAACCAGAGGGTGGCAGTGCTGAACCAGAGGGTGACAGTGGTTAACCAGAGGGGGGCAGTGATGAACCAGAGGTGCTGTGATGAACCAGAGGGTGGCAAGCATGAACCAGAGGGTGGCAGCGGTGAACCAGAGGGTGACAGTGCTGTACTAGAGGGTGGCAGGGGTGAACCAGAGGGTGCTGTGATGAACTAGAGGGTGGCAGTGGTGACCCAGAGGGTGGCAGGGGTGAACCAGAGGGTGGCAGTGGTGAACCAGAGGGTGGCAGTGCTGAACCAGAGGGTGACAGTGGTTAACCAGAGGGTGGCAGTGGTGAACCAGAGGTGCTGTGATGAACCAGAGGGTGGCAGTCGTGAACCAGAGGGTAGCAGTGGTGAACCAGAGGGTGACAGTGCTGTACCAGAGGGTGGCAGGGGTGAACCAGAGGTGCTGTGATGAACCAGAGGGTGGCAGTCATGAACCAGAGGGTGGCAGTGGCGAAGCAGAGGGTGACAGTGCTGTACCAGAGGGTGGCAGGGATGAACCAGAGGGTGCTGTGATGAACCAGAGGGTGGCAGTGGTGAACCAGAGGGTGGCAGGGGTGAACCAGAGGGTGAACGTGGTGAACCAGAGGGTGGCAGTGGTGAACCACAGGGTGACAGTGCTGAACCAGAGGGTGGCAGTGCTGAACCAGAGGTGCTGTGATGAACCAGAGGGTGGCAGTCGTGAACCAGACAGTGGCAGTGGTGAACCAGAGGGTGACAGTGCTGAACCAGAAGGTGGCAGGGGTGAACCAGAGGGTGGCAGTGGTGAACCAAAGGGTGGCAGGGGTGAACCAGAGGGTGGCAGTGGTGAACCAGAGGGTGGCAGTGATGAACCAGAGGGTGGCAGTGGTGAACCAGAGGGTGCTGTGCCCATACACGACTGCATGGGTAACTTCGCCATGCAAGCGGCCCGCGAACACGCAAAAAGCCCAGCGAACACGCAAAAAAGCCCACAAACACGCAAAAAACCATGCAAACACGCAAAAAAACAAAAATCCGCAAATTCGCACGAATTCGTGGATTTTGCGGATTGCGAATTCGATTTCGCACGAATTCGCGGATCGCAAATTCGCAAATTTCGCCCATACTTAGATTTAGCCTCTTTAAACCTCCATTTACTAAACTCAGGTCCCACACACGTAGCAGGACACTTCTTAGATCCGGTCTTCTCGAACCTCTCAGCGATCACATGTTCTCCAGTTATTGTGCGCCGCAGCTCTGCCACCCATGGTGCGTCGCATTTACACTTCTCCCCCCACGAGTAGAAACTGGAAGAAGTTAGACATTAACGCTCTAAACTTACTCTTGGATTCTCACAAACCCTGCTCGGCCTCTCCTATTACCAGCTATCATTCTCTGTGCAAACCTGGCTCTTAGATGCCATAAACACTTGCTCACCAATGACAAACAAAACTATGAGAAACCATCGTCCACCGGTTCCCTGGTTTACGGAGGTACTGAAAAACGAAAAAACGAAATGTAAAGGGTTAGAAAGGAAGTGGCGCAAAAATTATACTTCCGCATCGAAAACAGTCTACCGTAACGCCTTAAACACTATCACAAACTTTGTAAGCAGGCTAGAGCTGAATATGTTTCAACTACAATTCTAAAAGCTGCTAACTGCTCAAAGACCCTTTTTAATACGGTTAAGGAACTGGAAGGCTCCAAAACCCTAGCTCCGCCTCCTGAATTAACTCAATCCAAATGCAAAGCCTTGGCCTTATTTTTCATGCAAAAGGTAGACATAATCTACCAAAACATTGTGCTTGACCAAACTAAAAAAAACTCGTCCACCCCTAAACCTCCACTCTCATCTCCTGCTGCTGACTGCTTTCCAGACGTGATGAGTCAAACGAATTCTCACAAACATTCTTTATCGGCTTGGCCTTCGCTCACCTCTGAAAGCCTGACAAAACTTCTAAATAATATCAAATCTGGTTCACCTAAAGATCCTCTACCTGTCTCAGTATTAAGACAGCTGAGCGCTGACTCACTGGCTGTGACAGTGAATCTCCTCAACGCCTGTCTCCTTGAAGCAACTATTCCAGCATCTTGGAAACATGCTATGATTCATCCCCTTCTGAAAAAAGCCAACACTGATCCTCAGATGCCCAGTAACTATTGCGCTATATCCTTACTCTTCATCTTTTCTAAGATCTTAGAAAGGCATATTCATCAACACCTCAGTAATTTTGTAACAGCACACAATCTCCTCCACCCCTCTCAGTCGTACTTCAGAGCGGGTTTCTCAACTGAAACCACTCTACTTGGAGTTGCCGAAAACATATGACAATACCTGGACAAAGGTCACACCGTAGTGCTCATTCTTCTTGATTTGAGTGCTGCCTTCGATACGGTGTCACAGGCAGTACTTATTAACACACTCAGATCGCACGGCATCTGTGGGCCTGCTTTAAACGGGATCACTGCATTTCTTACAAAACGTACTTTCCAAGTGTTCTAACATTCAACCTGCTCTGAGATCCATTCCTTTGCTCATGGGGTTCCGCAAGGGTCCATTCTCAGCCCACTACTATTCAATCTATATGTGAGACCATTGGCTGAGGTAGCTGCAAAATCTGGAATATCCCTTTACTCTTATGCGAATGATTCTCAAATCATCTTCTCCCTCGCCTCACAGAAAACTGACGATCCATCTAGTCTCAAAAATGGGCTAAAAGCATAACCAGCCCCAACTCAACTTTTGAAACGCTTATCAAGGGTCTCCTAAAAGAACATACCAAGGATATGATGACATTGGTGAGTACCCTTATTAACGAGAGATTTAGCATAATAGAGGTTAAGTTGGACGAATTAATAGAGGATATCGAGTCATTTAAACTATCCACTACGAATCAAATCTCAGTCCAAGATGGAAGGGCAGATGCACCCATACAAAACGTAGATCTTAGCCAGCGTACTCAGGAGCCCACGACGGGTACAAGAGTTTCAAACACAGAAAGCCTAAAAAATCATGACACTGGGCCCAAACTGCCAATGGCCACCACCAGAGCAGAGTATAATAATAGACATGATTTATCAAATAAGGATAATCAATCCATTATCATGTCTCGACAAAACCCAGTAATACTAGATCTTCCCCCAGCATTATAGCCCATACGTTCGAATCCTCAAGGGGGTCCCACCTCTGAAACAAGCCCAAACTGAAACCTGGTCATCGCTCTGAAACAGAGTAGCAGACTGGATAATAAAATACAAGCGCTTTAATCCCTGCAATGTTAATTAAATTCTTATGGTTCGCAGGGTGGGATGGTTGGGTTTTTCGCAGAAAACAACATATGGTGATTGTATTGTCGTAAATTTTAGGTGCCCACGAATGGTCCGATCACTTTTAAATAACAAAGAGCTCATTTCCGCATTTGATCCAACTATCATGGCTGTTCCTTTGGGATATTTCTATAAACCAACAGTAAATCACAGGGGAAAAGGAAATGGCTCAGTAATAACTTCAAACAGGTTTAACCAGTTATCTGGCCTTGAAGAAATCGATTGACCACCAACTTTCCATCAAGGGTCTGCTCTGAGACGAAATAAAACAAACATTGGGGTTTATTTCCCTACCCCATTACAGACCTTTCCTTCAAGTGCACCCTCTAGTGTACCCAGGGAAACTATCTATTCTTTAATGATTTTAGATTTAATTATGACTTCTCAAAAACGGATTAACACAGCTTCCCTGTCCAAACCACCAACTGAACCTGTTCTTCAAGTATCCCCTCACAATAATCATTCCACGCTTACTTTGGTTTCCCAGTCTAATTCAATTCATTGCAATGATGTTCATAGTTGTTTAGCAACTTCCCCACTTGCTGCACCCATAGGGAGAGGGGCCACGTGTAAAATTATAACCTGGAATATTGCTGGCCTTATTACAAAGGTAAACATGGGCGAGTGGCTTACATTTGTACTGGATTATGACCTCATTTGCTTACAGGAAACATGGGCAGTTTCTCCTGCCCATTTAAATGGTTATAAAACATATTTTTCTCCAGCAATTACATCTCCTGCGGGTCGTGTAAAAGGAGGCTTAGTGGTGTATGTTACCAATTTAAATAAATTCCGGAAAATCACGGCCTAAAAAACGAGCCCAACTACCAGATAATCCAAATTTATGTGAATATCACGGACCCCATCCTGATAGTAAATTTTTATAACAATCTATCTCCAACCAAGTTGATTGTTATTTTCAAGGAAATTCTTACTTTTCTTTTAGATGTTAATATTAGATATCAAGGAAAAAACCCTGAAAATATCTGGGGAGGTGACTTTAATTTGACGCTCTGCCCCCATAATGCAAAAAATATATGTAGACTAATAGATGAAAATGGTGTAAATATCACCCATTTTACCCACTCCCAAAGTGGGGACTGTTTAAATGAGTCAATTTTGAGTCTACAATTAACTTTGGCAAATTAAATGGTCTCTCCTATGGTTCCCCTTTAACCAACTGTTCATGGAAATAGTGCCTTTACTTGTATTGATTTTATTTTCCTAACAAGCACTGCTTCCTCTTTTATTGTAAATTTTCAAACTCTTGATTCTGAATTTAGTGACCATTTTCCTATATCAATCTTCTTGTCTCTTCTCATGTTAGGAGAAAGGAACAGACAGCGGAACTTCTACCGGGAGTAGGTCATAAAATTGTTCAGGTTAAATGGTTACGCTTTGAAGTGGGCAAAAGTCGACCCAGTAAAAATTACGGAAAAAAGTTGTAAAGAACTCTATGTCAGAAATAAACATCTGTTTAGCAGACAATTCTTCCCCAGAGGAGATCATAGATAACTTTATGTTAATAACAAACTCCATCCAAAAAGCTCTAACCTCTAGGGCCAAAGGAGTAAAACCCAATTAGGCAGGATGGTTTAATTCCTATTGTACTAAAGCCCATTCAAACCTGAAAATTGCATTAAACGCTCCAGTCAGGGACAGTAAAGAGATCGTTCGTCTCAGGAAAATTTATAACAAAGCCATAAGGGCAAGAAAACTAGAAATACAAGAGGAATTATGGGCAGAACTGCACAAAAGCTGTCGCTTAAACGATAGAGCTGCCTTTTGGCAAGTGATAAATTCACCTTTCCTGACAGGTTCCAGAGATATAAATAAGATAGAGGTAACTATAGATGAACAGTCCTGGATTGCCCATTTCTCAAATATATTTGGAATAGTGGATAATTCAAACACAGATCAGCCACCCCTAAAGTTGAATCTGGCCACAAACACTACTCCACTCAATCCACTTGCACTGGACTTCACCTTAAATGAAGCCAAGGACGCATTATAAGCCAGCAAAGGAGGTAAAGCCTCGGGCCCGATGGGGTCCCAGTGGATCTTTACAAATTCAATCTAGATCTTTGGGCCCCCATTTTACTAAGGGTATTAAATGCTACTTGCAAACTTGGCCTTTTAGACTCTTGGTCAAAGTCCATTCTCATACCAGTATTTAAAAAGGGTAATTGTTTAAACCCAACTTGCTACCGCCCTATCTCCCTACTGGATTCTTTCGGAAAAACGGTGGGCCGCATAATCTTAGATCGACTTCAGTCCTGGTCCAACAACAATCAGATTATATCAGATATCCAGTACGGTTTTAGGGAACGTTTGGGCACGGCTGAGCAAGTTTTGAATCTGTCCCTAATAATGGGGAAAAATGTGGACGCAACGGGTGGAGGGCTTCGACTGGCCTACGTAGATATGACGGCCGTGTATGATTGCGTAGGCCACTCGAATTTATGGACCATCCTAACAGCTTTGGGAGTCGATGCACTGTTAGTAACATTTCTTCGGGAAATGTATTCAAATGCCACAGCCAGGGTGAGATTCGGCATCGGGGGAGAATTTACTGAATCGTTTAGAGTACAGCGGGGGGTCAGACAGGGCTGTATCCTGGCCCCCTTCCTTTTAATTTTGTACACCAATGGCTTAGAATTATTCATGTTGGATGGGGCAAAGGACATACCCCTAATCCAGCGTCGTCCAATCCCCGCCCTCCTTTACGCGGATGACGCCATGATCATAGCCCGTACGTCCATAGAACTACAGCGTTCTCTGTCCCGTTATAATACATTCATGTCAAATCTTGATTTAAATATTAACATTAAAAAACATATATCATGAACTGTGGCCACAAACGAAGAAAAGGGATGACGATTTATATCAACAATTCTAGTGTAGAGAACACCCCCACATACCCATACCTGGGAGTATTGATAGGCGAAAAAGGTACCTGGAGAAAAGCTATAGAGGCTAGAAAACTTCAGTTCTTAAAATCTACTTTGGCCCTGGTAAAGTTTACCCAGAGATTAGGAAAAAGAGTGCGAGAGGAGCTGATCCGAGTATACCAGGCCAAATGTATTACTACAGCTACTTACAGGGCTGGGGTGTGGGGATACGTTCAAGCTGACTCCCTCCAAAAAGTGGAGAACAACTTTCTGAGGTTCCTTCTTGCGGTTCCACAGGGATCATCTATGATCAGTTGCCATCTTGAGCTGGGCCTATCCTATATTGCTGATCTCATCAAAGCAGAGCCCATACTCCTATGGCACCATATATGGACCTCGGAAAAGCTCCTTTTCTCCCAAAATATCGTAAGGGATTGTCTTTTGTTAGAAAACGCTTTAAAGATTGGATGGCTCAATTATGTTAAAGGATTTTTGTATGATATGGGCTTAGAACAATTTTATTTAAACCCTTTGGAATTAAGGCATATCAGCAGGAAAACGTTGAAAATTAAATGCTTATCCCATCTAGCGGAGTTTCGCCTGTCTGTTGAAGCCCACAAATCCTCAACTCAACATGTTCTATCGATTTAAACCTCAACGTTGATTCAGCCCTATTTAACCTGGCCTTTAAGCAGCTATGACAGACTTTTGTTGACTCGTTTTAGGCTGGATATAATTTTCAGGTTAACTACATTCCCTGAAGCTAATGATTGGTCGCGGTTGCTCTCCCAATGTCCCTGTGATGGTATTTCCTCCCAATCCACATTACATATGACCCTCTTGTCTAAATTCTATGTAGAACCAAGAAAGCGCTATCTCGTACCAATTTTAAAAAGTCTTGGCTTACGTCAATGTCGTCCTGCCCTCTTGGTTCTTCAATATTTAGAGTTTGAACATTTTGCATTACCTATTGTTAGTTTTTTTTTAATTCTGTATCAGACACAGAAAGAACCTTTAATCATATTCCCTTTTAAAAAAAAATACTCTTTCTCATGTATATTTTATCTTATTTAATTGGTATTTTTAATAGTGTATATGTACGTTTACTTTTCTGATAAATGTACTAACTTCTTTTAAATATGTACTTTTATGGTTTTCTGTATATTGAAACCGAATAAAGTTTTACTTACTTACTAAACCAAATAGCATGTTGGATGCAGGAAAATTTTCTAAAAATAAACGGGGACAAAACAGAGATTCTAGTATTGGGGAACCAAAAAAATGTATGTAATCCCACACACTGGCCGAGTGAAATGGGCAGCTTTCCGCAATCCTTCCCCTCAAGTGAAAAACCCGGGCATCATCATAGATGACTCTCTCAGCGTGCATTCTCAATCAATTAAAGTAACAGCAACATGTTTCACCATCCTCAGATGGCTAAGGAAAATCTGTTGGACGCTACCAGAATTTACCAGGAAAACCGTAATCAATGCCTTAATAACATCAAGACTTGACTACGGAAACGTTCTTTACCTGGGAGTTAACAAAACTGTAGTCAACAGATTAAAAATGGTTCAAAATACCGCTGTCAGACTTCTATGTGGAGCCCCAAAGTTCGGCCCCATCTCGAACTACAGACGCAAACTGCATTTGCTCAAAATAGAAAACAGAATTAAATTCAAGGCCTTGAGTCTCATGCACAAAATTAAATCAGGCTGTGCCCCTCGATATCTTCAATCCTTAGTCAGCCCCTATTTCCCCCCCGGAACATGCGCTCCGCTACTCAAGGAAGGTTTGTTGTTCCCAAATTCAAACTTGCCCCGATGGGTAGTAGGTTTTTTGCCTACCTTGGTCCCTCCACCTGGAATTCCTTACCCACAACCCTCCGAAACGAAACTAATTACATACAGTTTTGCAAATCTTTGAAAACTTGGTTATTTCACAAATAACTAATCTATTACTTCATGGCTCCCATCCCTGATCTGTCCTATGCGCCGGGAAATTCTTTTTGGGTATCTCTTGCGCACTATAAATTCAAAAACTAACTAAGTTATTGAGCAGAGCTGGCGCCTGAGTTCATTAACAAATTTGGCGGATCTTGCTATGACCCACTGTGCAGTATTTGTGAAGCAAATTGAGGATGTAAATGTAAATGTAAATAGATACTTGTATAGCGCACTACTCACCATCAAGGGTCTCAAGGCGCTTGTACGAATACCACTGTGGAACCCATCCTGGCTTTCCCTGTGAGGCGTCCACTCCTGGGCACCCCCAAGGTGGAGGCCAGGCATCCTTAGCGTTGTGGGGGCCGTTATGGAGATTAAGCAAGCTATTGCCCATAGTTGCAGAGTGGGACTCCATGATTGAAATAGGCACCGAGGCGAGAATTATAAGGTCCGTGGAATTTTGAGCCCACGACCCGCCGAGGCGGGGAATTTAACCCTGGTCCCGGGCTAGACCTCTGCATCAGGGTCTGTCGCTCTAATCATTGAGCCACACTTCTCCACCAGCTTCCTGGCACGTGCGCAACCCTTCAGCGAGAAAGGTCGGTTTGAGCAGTAATATCGCTGAATGTCTAGTTTGGGGCAGCAGCTTTGCAAGTGCAGCCATGATTCATGTCTATATTTGCATAGCCTGATTTTCCCTGCTCCTCCTCAGCAGACCCAGGCAGGAGATCTGATTGCAGATTTTCAGCCTGGTAAGGGTCATTCAGGGTTTGAACCGGAGACAAGTTTTCCATTGATGATATGTCTAGCTCCCCTGAGGTCGGCTTCAATTGCAGATTTATTGCTTTTCTCCAGGCTGAATATGAAAAATCGCCTGAATGAAGGGCTGATTCCTCTATCTGGAGGGATATAATAGCGCTTGTTAATTGATTCGATCACGGATTGCCTGGGGTTGCTTAGATACATTTCAGATGTGCCTTTAGTGAATTAATCTGAGTCTTCAGTCTCCTGATATAATATTTCTATAATGAGATTCAGATATGTTCATGAGAGGCCATAAAGCATGAAACATAGTACATTAGCATAACACAATCGTACCTAAATGCATGCAGGTGTGAGGATGGACACAGTCCCTGTCCATCTCATGCACATGCAGAATGCCAGCCCAGAAAGCAATGAGAGGAAGGTCCTCCTCTGCAATGCAGTTAGTGAGTGAGCAAGACATACATTACATTGTAAATAATGTTTCAGGGCAGACTCACTGGGTCCAACAATGCACACCCCTCATTGTCCTTGGCCTGTAAATGGCTCACTGTGTCTTGGAGGTCACATTTAGGGACATATTCTTACATTCCCATTCCCTTCTCACAAGGTCTGTCTTGTGCAATCCACAGGCCTAAGATAGCTCATTGAGGAATAGCGTGGCAGTCAACACATATGTCTCACTCTGTCTATTCAGTGATGGATTCCTGTCAAATTGGGCAGTAACTGCGCAGGCCAGGGGGGTTCATACTGATGTTAAACCTGGGCCATTGAACAGTCACATGCATGTTCAATATGAGAGGGCAACAGTGCCTACACATGCAAGTCAGTACACATAAGGAAAATAATGGAAGGGGGATGTTCCTGAAGTACAACAATCTGCTGTGTCATATGCGAATTTCCACCAAGAGTGTCAGCCTCAGTCATTTCACCCTTGTGCATACTGCTCACAGATCCATGGTGGCAATACGAAGTGAAACACACTTTCATCAGTACCCTCTGGAGTCTGGACGAAAAGTCTTTGTAATGTCACAAATGGGAATGAGAAAATCTCATGGACTCAAACATCCATTAGCTCAGGCAATGTCTGTTCTGACTTCCACTTTCCAATCTAGAAGTGTGACTGTAAGGCTGCAAAAACACTGCATCTCCCTCTTATCCTGAAATGCAGCACAGGAAATGTTCAAAATAGGCAAGAAATTCAGCATGCTAGGCAGTGTATCACACACACCCACACTCTCATGCACATACTGCAGCAGATCAACTTCATGTGTGCACTCCCTGCACGCCCCTACTCTTATTCTTAACATGACATCATTAGCACCATATAGCCTCCCATACTGTGAGAGCACCTCGTCCACCAGGACCTTCAGCTCCTCTGTGGTGAAGGGACAGGCCCTGATGTTCTCAGTCCTCACCATCATTGGGTCCAGGAGACAGGAACAGCAGCAGTTGGTGGTGAAGAGTGTCAGTCAGCAGTGTCTGGAAGCAGCAGAAATGTGTGGCTTTCTCCCACATATACATACCCCCCTGGGGTTGTTTTATTTGTACTAAGCTGCTGCAATTAGTCAGCTTTTTTCAAATGGGACCAATGACCATCCCCACTATGGCGGAGCATGCCTACCGCGATTTTCAAATGTGTATTTCACTACCGCGATTGCGGTTCTCATTGGCTGCAAGGGCATGGGCATTGGTGGTGACACACCGCAGGGGCCAGGCAGTCGCTACGGCGATCGTGCATCTTTCAATTGCATCCAATGACAGGCCCGCGGTAGCGGAGCACGCCTACCTCAGTTTTCAAATGTGTATTTCACTACTGCGATTGAGATTCCCATTGGCTGCAAGGGCATGGGCATTGGCGGTGACACATCGCTGGCCCAGGTGGTCGGTTCGGCAATTTGGAAGCATGACATTGGTGCCTATGGCCGTGATTGTGATGGCGGAGAACGCCAACTGCCATTTCTCAATGTGTATATCACTACCAAGATTGCGGTTCCCATTGGTTGAATGAGAATAGGCATTGGCGGTGACACACCTCGTGGCCCAGGCAGTCGGTTCGGCAATTTGGCAGCATGACATTGGTGCCTATGGCCATGATTGTGATGGCGGAGAACGCCAACTGCCATTTCTCAATGTGTATATCACTACCGCAATTGCAGTTCACATTGGTTGAATGGGCATGGGCATTGGCGGTGACACACCGCGGGGCCCAGGCGGTCGCTTCTGCAATTTGGCTGCATGACATTGGTGCCTATGGCCGTGATTGTGGTGGCGGAGCACTCTTACGGCACCTATGGACACATCATGCTGTAGCAATGGCAATGGCCAGTTCTCAATATTGAACAGTGGACACTTACTATGAATCTTGCCACTAGATATTTCAAGAAAATGGAATTTGTCACTGATGACTACACATGCCATGTCAGTGCATAGGATTGGTACACAGACAAAATATAGAGTTTTAAATATCGATATACCAAAATATCGAAGTTTAAATATCGATATACAAAAATATCGAAGGTAAGTAATATCGACAGTCTAAATATCGATATTGGTATGATATCAGTAATATCGAAGTTGTAAATATCGATGTTAACAATATCGAAATTAATAACTTTGATGTTACTAATATCAATTTTTAAATAAATTTAGTGTATATTATATTGTATTTATTATGTTTTATTATTTATTTTTAATGTAATTTAATTAAATATTGTCTTTTACTACTGTAGCGGGTTGTGGGTTTATAGGGGAATAGGGTGGGAAGTAATTTAATTATGTTAAATTAATTATTAATTAGTAGGAATTATTAATTAATTAATTGAGAATTAATTTTTAATTATTTTAAATTAATTGATTAATTGATAAATATGTTCTGTAGCGGGTTATGGGTTTATAGGGGAATAGGGTGGGAAGTAATTTAATAATAATTAATTAATTGATATATGTTAGTACATATTTTAATTAATAATTATTGGTAATTATTTTATATTAATTAGTTAATTAATTATTATAATTTTTTACATATTTATAATTATTAATTAGTTGGTAATTAATTATTATTAATTATTTTATTACATTAATTATAGTAATTTTTTATATATAATTTATTGTTATTCTTAATTAATTAATTGGGCACAATAATATTAATTATTACATTAAATTAATTACAGCAAATGTGCTAATATATTTACTTTATTGTTATTGTTAATTAATAATTAATTGTTAATTAAATAATATTAATTAATTTTGGGTACAGGGGTATTTTTAGGGTTCAGGGTCAGTTTTCAGTTCATGGGTACAGGGGTATTTTTAGGGTTCAGGGTCAGTTTTCAGTTCATGGGTAAAGGGGTATTTTTAGGGTTCAGGGTCAGTTTTCAGTTTTTGGGTAAAGGGGTATTTTTAGGGTTCAGGGTCAGTTTTCAGTTCATGGGTAAAGGGGTATTTTTAGGGTTCAGGGTCAGTTTTCAGTTTTTGGGTAAAGGGGTATTTTTGGGGTTTAGGGTCAGTTTTCAGTTTTTGGGTAAAGGGGTATTTTTAGGGTTCAGGGTCAGTTTTCAGTTTTTGGGTAAAGGGGTATTTTTAGGGTTTAGGGTCCGTTTTCAGTTTTTGGGTAAAGGGGTATTTTTAGGGTTCAGGGTCAGTTTTCAGTTTTTGGGTAAAGGGGTATTTCTAGGGTTTAGGGTCAGTTTTGGGTTTTTGGGGTACAGGTATATTTTTAGGGTTCAGGGTCAGTTTTGGGTTTTTGGGTAAAGGGGTATTTTTAGGGTTCAGGGTCAGTTTTGGGTTTTTGGGGTACAGTCGTACAGGGTAAAAATAAAATAAATTTAAATTAAATCAATTAAATGAAATTACAAAATATAAAATTACATTAAATTATTAAGTTTTTAATTTATTTTAAATGTATATGTATTAGTTTTAATTTTTTAATTATGTTTTAATATTTTTATTTAATATTTGTAACATTATATGTATTTTATAATTATTTTTACATTATTATTAATACATTTAAAAAAACGATATTTTTAATTTCGATATTTTTGTACTACGATATTATTTTTTCGATATTTTTGTACTTACCTTGTTAGGGATAGGATTCCTATATTTTTGACTTCGATATTTTTGTTCCGATATTTTTGTATTTCGATATTTTTGATTTCGATATTTTGTCAGACATTCCATAGGATTACATGCATTTCCATGTACTCCCTCACATGTCACTTATGACATTGTTGTGCATGTACACAGGTCTGTGCTGTGATGGACTCTCCAATATGTACACATGTCAATGCGTGATATGGCTAAGCAACAAACAGTGATGAAGGTCTGACTACATAATGTGCCTATTTCACAGTGTACATTGCTTTGCTCATGTACATACTTGATCTTTATGCACACTCTGTGCTCATTGTGTTGTGAATGTATACCCTGTTTGACTTATGCAAGAAGGAGTGGCAGGTACAGCAGCTACATAGAAGCCAGCAGTGTTGCTGTTTCACACATGTGCTGTATCAACTACTCTCAGGGTTGGTTACGTAAGATGTTGAAATGTACCTTTTGGCATTCACATAGTCTGAATCTGTTTTGGGGGTACTCACTGTCTGAATACTGGACAAGTGTACGACTAGTTCAGCTCAATGTGGTCCTACATGCAAGTTGTGCTGTAAGCTGAAGTTTGTTGCCAGTCATTGTTGGCGCAGTGTCAGTCAAAACGTAAGATGTTGGACACATCTCATAGGGGAATTGAATTGACATGTGTCCCTTTTCATCTCACCCAGGAGGCGACCAAATGTGCATCGTCCATTCACATTGCTTGCGGACATGGAGGATGAGGATATCATACGTACATTTTATTTGGATTGACCTAACCTTCAAGCCCTATGTTAATGTTAATGTTAATGTTAATGTTAAGCGGTACTTTTTGAGCGCACGGCTACCCCAAGAGGGTGTCCCGGCGCTTTAGCAAAGAGGCCTGAGAGAAACCATGAAACCAAAGGCAGGCAGGCTACAGTCATGCTGATTGCTTAGTGAAGAGCAAAGTCTTCAGCTCCTTCCTAAAAGCCAGAAGATTATTCGCTTTCCGGAGAGAAAATGGAAGCTCGTTCCACAAGCAAGCTGCCACATGTTGGAAGGATCGGCCGCCCATCCGGGCACGTTTGACCGCAGGCACCTCCATTTTGGCCAAGTCAGCTGACCGCAGCATCCTCCGTGGCACATAGAAAGCAATACGCTTCCTAAGATAGTTGGGACCAACGGAATGAAGGGCTTTAAACGCCAAAGTAAGGAGTTTAAATCTGATTCTGCCAGAAATCGGTAACCAGTGCAGCTTAGCTAGTAGCGATGAGGCACTGGCTCTCCTAGGCAGGCCATAGATGGCTCTAGCCGCCGAATTCTGGACAATTTGCAGTCTGGATAAAAGATACTTAGGTAGGCCTGCAAAAAGCGCATTTGCATAATCCAGGCGAGATCCCACCAACGCCTGGACTACATTCCTACGATACTGCAGGGAGAGCAGTGGGAGGAATTTCCTAAGCATCTTAAGGATGCCGAAACATTTCCCTGATAATCCCAGAATGTGTGGACGGAACGAGAGATCATCGTCAAACACAACTCCAAGATTTTTCACTTGAGAAGATGGTTTCTCGGGGGGGAACATGTCCTGGGGCCACCATGTCTTCCAACCAGGATCTGGGGCACAGCCGAAAAAGAGCAGCTCAGACTTGTCTGAGTTGCATTTAAGGCTGTGCCGCTGAAACCATGCAAAGACTGCACTCAGGCAGTCTTTGATTCTGCCGCCGTCAAAGACCTCTCACTTCCTGCAGGTAAACAGGAGCTGAGTGTCATCAGCGTATGAAATGACCCGGGCCCCAAACGCCTCCGCTACCTCCGCCAGTGGGGCCATATATATGTTAAAGATGGTGGGGCTCAGGATGGACCCTTGAGGCACCCCCACCTCCAGCGAAGGCATTTCTGCAGAGAACCGCGGAGCCCAGATCACCTGTCGGCGGTCGGCAAGAAAGGATTGGAACCAATCCAACACCGTCCCACGCAGACCTATCTCCCTGAGTCTTAAAAGGAGGCCTGCGTGTGGGACGGTGTCGAAAGCCGCCGACAGGTCCAGCATGACTAACATAGCCTTTCCCCCCTGGTCGAGCGTCTCCCTGATGGCGTCGGTTACCTCTACCAGAGCTGTCTCCGTGCTGTAATTCGCACGAAAACCGGACTGGGAGTCATGCAGCAGTTTGTTATTCTCGATAAAGGTGGTAAGAGTATGCTGAACATGTTTCTCCATCACCTTCGCCAGAGCAGGGAGGAGGGAGATCGGTCTATAGTTAGCCAGCTGCAAGGGATCTAACAGAGGCTTTTTGATCAACGGCAAAATAAGTGCATGTTTCCATTGTCGAGGAACCACCCCGGAGCTCAGTGATAGATTAAGCAGGGGGTTCAGCAAGCTGTTCACAGCTGAAGCCACCCTGCCCAAACATTTCGCCGGACGAGCGTCCAAAGGAGAGCCGGATTGCAAACGGGATAGCAGCTCGAGCGAAGTTTCACGGGACAGTTGGGGAAAGACAGATAGTATGGGCCCAGACTCTGCCTGTGAGGAAGCTAGAAGCTTCAAATTACCCCCTGAAGCAGCGGCATCGATTGAAGGATCCACAGACGCAAAAGAGTCTTGAATCTTTAAGATTTTAGCCACAAAAAAGTCTGCAAGCTGTTTAATCCATTCTTCCGTATGTGAATGTAAACGGGTGCCTGCGACGGGATTAACAAACTCCTTCACAATCCTAAATAGTTCCCGACTCGTATTATCAGCTTTGTCAATTCTCTGCTCGAGATGGTTCTTTTTAGCTTCCGCAATCTGTTTGTGATATGACTTTATGACCTTGCGGTATTTCGTTTTTTCCACAAGATCGTACTTGCGCCGCCAGCGCCTTTGCCGCCTTTTTACACTCTTGGCGCATTATATGCAGTGTGGAAGAAAACCAAGGAGTGGAGTCATGATGGGGGGTTGATCTAGCTGACTTCCGTGGAGCCAGCTCCTCGAATCTAGCCTGCATCCAATTCTGGACCACGGTTAGATCAGCTTCTAAGATCCCAGTCAGTTGACACGGATATTGTGGTCAGTTGGAGCCCCATCTGAGGCCTCGCGGGACGTATCCGACTGCTTTGACACCAACGTGTAAGGTAACGGCAGCCCTGCATTTCTTTGCAACTGGTTCATTCCAGTACATGATTTCCAGTGCAGGTGGGATGTCTCAACCAATGTTCAGCATGGTGCTACGTGATGTCCCATCTGCTATGTTAACCTACAAGGACAGCTACATCCATTTCCCCAGGACACATGAATTGGCAGCTGTGAAGGGTGATTTTTATGACCTTGCCCACATCCCTAATGTTGTTGGTGCCATTGTCTGCACACATGTTGGCCTGGTTCCACCACAGGCACGAGAGCACATTTACAGTAACAGGAAGCATTTCCTGATATGATGAGCTCCTAGGTCTGTGCCAAATATCCAGGATCAGCCCACGACTCCTATTTCCTGTGTAACAGCATTGATTGTGGGTGAGTACACAGAGTCAAGTAGCATGCTATATGTGTGACATGCTGTCCCCTGCCACAGTTATGTTACAAAATTGTTCTGTGTATCTCACACCTAGGTGACTCTACATATCCCAACCGGCCCTGGTTGCTGTGCCCACTGAGGAATACCAGGACCCCGGGTGAAGTCCGCTACAAAGATGCCCATGGGAGGACACGTGCTTGTCGTGGAGCGTACTTTTGGTCTACTTAAGTCATGATTTCACTGCCTGGACAAGGCCGGAGGTGCACTGATGTATTCTCCCCAAAAGGTGTGCCAGATCATAGTTGCATGCTGCATGCTGCATTCTACATGCTCCACAACCTGGCCTTGAGCAAAGAGATCCCTCTGATCCTGGGTGATGATGAGCAGCCAAGGCCCCCGACTGCAAACCCACACATATCCAGTGACGAGCATAGTGGCGAGGAGGAAGGTGGGGACCTGCGTCAACAGCTCATCAACCACTACGTCCCTTGAAGGTAAGTTAAAACGGACAACGGTATCATTGGCTGCTGATTTTGTTGTTGGTGAAAATGCCTAGGGGAGCTTTGTGACTGCTGCCTGTTGTTGGCTCTGTGCTGGTTGCTAATGTTTCTTGGACAGGGTAGTTATTCACATCTAAGGGATGTCTATGTTGGTACTGTTGCTCATTGTAATGTGTGCAGATTTGAGTACCTTGATAACATATTTTGTGTAATTGCTGTGATGCCATCACCTGACAAGGGACTGTTGTTCTCTTGTGTTTTCCTAGGTCCCTTCAGCCTCTCAATGCCTCAAGGCAATCAGTGCTCCTGGTACATTGTAATCAGAGTCAACATTGTACATCCTGTGATAAACATGGAGCTGACACGAAAACATAGGTGTGTAAAGAGTGTTTATTTACAATTGGTATAGGTGACAGGGAGGTGAATATGTACAAAAAGGTGAAAAGGGAATCAATGAGGTGTCAGTGATGGTAGATGAGACAATAGAGTAGTCACCACATTGATGTAGGGACACAGACGCCTGCCATCAACATGGCAGTGTGGGTATGGACAGTCAACAAAGTCAGTGGCAAGGTTGAGAGAGGTGCCATCATGGCTGGCTCCTTGACTGGCATTTGTCTGGTGCTTTGCAGTGTGTTCCTTCAATGGTTTTCCGTGGACGGCCCCTTGAGCGTTTTTGCAGGAGGGCCTCTGCTGCGGGCTCAGCAGTGTCTGAGAACTCACACCTCCCTGTGGCCACAGGGGAGGTAGTGGGACTGTCATCCTGTTGGCCACTGGAGGGAGGTTGAGCTGTTCTTCGGGCAGCAGGCCTGTCTCTCAGGACACCCACAAGCTGACCCAAGAGGTCCACGATTTGGCCCATGCGTGTGTCTATGGACCTCAGCAGCAGGCGGAGTTCATGTGATTCTTCCAGAGCCTGGCCCGTGTGTCCCTGGGCTTGTTCTTATGCCCCAAGAACTCTGGCAATGTTGGACAGGGTTGGGTCCCAGTGTCCGGTTGATTTTGTCGCCCAGTTGCCCTACCACCTGCCCTGCTGTCCCGGACCTGTGGAGTCACCAATCGATGCACCTACGTACTCTCCCTGCCCTCCTCAGATTGTGGGGTGGTGTAGGCACCCTCTGAGGCAGGGACAGTGTTGCAGGCAGCACTGGTGGTGGTGGTGGTGGTGGAAACCACACAGGTCACTCCAGCAGGGGTCAGTGCAGTTGTTATTGCTGAGGTGGTGGCGGTGGGGACAGTGAGGGCCTGTGACCTAGTGCGCCCTGGCAGGCTTGACAGTCTGGCTTCTGGTTCCACATCCAAGGAATCTAGGGAGTCTGCATCAGAGAGTCCATGTTCCGGGGGAGGGTGGAGACTGGCTCTGCAGGTTGGTGCTGTCATATGCAGCAGTCAGTTCTTGGTCATCTGTAGAACAGAGGAGAAATGGTCAATAAAGTGCACCCCACATTCTTAGTGTTAGATGTTTGGATGTTGCATGTTATACACCACACACTTTACATTGAGATCACTTTGTATGGCTGCACAGTACTGAGCATCATGACATGATATGGAGGTATATACATTACATGTCAATAGATACCATGCGCCACGTACATATTGTGTGATTATAAGGACATGCCATCATCTAACGACTAGCAGCACAAAAACTTTATGTGACACATCTTTATTGTTTACTCTGCATGGAAGACATTATATTTGAGCATGAACTAGCCATTGTAATCGCATGCATACCTTTGTCATATCATGTGCTTTGCTTTCTAATTTACTAGTGACCATGCTTGCTTTGTTTTCATATGGGCTTTAATGCTCTTCTCCCATGGCACTTACAGATATCATTCAGTGCTGTGCATTATTGTGACCAGAATTTCTTGAACATGTGATTTGGCCAATCACACTTTGGTGTCTGTGTCAGTTACATACGCTTAGCTGTCTGCACACTGAAAGTGGCTATTTGATCTATCCCAAGTTTGATGGGGGCTGGTGTGCTCATATGGCTCCATGCTTTTTGAGAGAATAGTGGGGTGCATGCACTGTCTACTTACCTATTCTGTGACACATTTGTGGGGAATTTCAGACACATCTTTCTGGGTGTTTGGTGGAGGGCTCCATCCTGTTCAGCTTCGGGACACAGGGCCTGGTGGGAGTTGTAGTGACAAACCCTTCTCCCTGTGAAGATGGCTACCTACTTGTAAGTTTGGTTGGTGAAATACAACGACTGCCACATGCTTATGGATGGGGTGGACTGCTCCATCTTGCTGAGCAGTGGGACAAGGGGGCCTGGTGGGAGTTGTAGTGCTGGCTGCCTATCCACAGACACCCCACCTTGTTAAGATGGCTGGCTCCCTATGGAGTAGAGGAGGGTAATGGTTATACATGGCTCTTGGGTAGGGGGAGTGTTCCATCCAGCTCAGGTGTGGGACATGGGGCCTGATGGGAGTTGTAGTGCTGTCTGTCTGTACATATGCAACCAAGGGAATGTTGCTAGCTACCTTTGGGTTCATTCAAAGGGAGTGAATGTTACATCTGTGAGACATGTGTTGGGGAGTGTGTGGTGCACATGAATGCATTTGGGCATTTATAGTTGTGCAAGACAGTATATAGCAGTGTGATGGACATTTGTTTGTACTTACCAGCCTCCACTCTCCCGGCTATTCCTGTGAGACTCTCTGGATGCAGTATGGCAAGCACCTCCTCCTCCCATGCAGTGAATGTTCTTGGTGGAATTGAGGGCCACCGCCAGACATCTGAGCCAGCTTGTGGTTCTTGTTGTTCCTCTCTTTCACCTTGCTCTTGAGGTCATGCCACCACTTCACAATCTCTTTCTTGGTGCGAGGGACAGTCCCTACTGAATTGACTTTGCTGACTATCCTTCCTCACATTTGTGCTCTGGTGGACTTTGCTGACTATCCTTCCCCATATTTGTGATCTGGTGGCTAATGGTGTCTGTTGGACCAGGTTACCAAACGATTGCGGTTCTACTCTGATTACCGCATCTACCATGACTGTCAACTCAGTGTAAGTGAATTTGGGCATTTTCTTCAGTGCCATGGTGTGTGATGTGAAAATGTGTAAAATGTGCAAATTTGAGAGTGCTGGTGGTGATGTAAGTGGTGTGTGAGTGTGTGTGGTTGTGCTGGTGAGATGTGTGGTATTGGGCCTCTCCTTTGTGTTGTATGGTTAGTTCCTTCAGGGGTGGAGTATTGCAAAGGATTCTGGTCAGGGAAGGGGCTGGTTTTATACTCAGCTATGTGGGTGAGCCAAAATGGGGTATTGCTGTCAGGTGTGTTGTGTGGGTTGTCCTGTGATTTTTATTTTTTATTTGCTATGGGGATGTGTCATTGAGGTATGTTAGGTGCTTTTGGGGGCTGAGTTAGTTTGATGCGTACACTTGGTGGCCTTGTTGTGTGTTTTTTTTTCCGACCGCCTTAAGTGTTCCGGAGCGGCTACAGGGGTGAGTATGCAACCGCCCTTCCGCTGGCTCTCCCATTCATCACTGTTTGCGATTGCGGCAGTCGGAAACAGCGTATCATTCCACTGTCGCCTCAATTGTATCCTAATTGGCCGTACGATCAATCTGCTGACCATGTGGCGGTTTGGGTTTTTCCGCCGTGATTCCGACCGCCGCGGACGGATTTTCACCAGCTCCGCCCGCTACTGATGGTCTTTTGTGGCATCGTTCCGCCGTGGTCGTTTTTTTGTGTCAGCTGATCCTAATCTGGCCACCCGTTTTGCCGCTGTACTTGCGGACGGTTCATTTTCACTACCACGGCGGTCGGACTGGTTTCCCGGCCGCCATCCTAATAGACCCCTAAGTTGTTTCCCAAAGCCAAACTGGGTATCATCAAGTAAGTGATTACTATCAATATAGTCCGTTAGTTGTTGATTAAGGACTTTCTCCACCAGTTTAGCCGTATAAAGTAGCCTAGAAATTGGTCTAGAATTACTCAACTCTTTAGTGCTGAGAATAGTTTTTTTTAACAGTGGGAGAACTGACGCTGATTTCCAGTCATTGGGGAAAATTCCCTGCTTGCACATTGCTGCCATAATATTGGCTAGTCGAAATGCAAAAGGTTCTAGTGCCATATGGAATGGTAAGTAGACGCAATATCGATTTGTAAATATGGTTGTGTCATAATATCGAGTTTTAAAAGTCGATAGTCAAAAATATTGTTGTTTAAAATATCAATATTAATAATATCAATTTACTGTGTTGTTTAAAATATCGTTGTCAAAAATATTGATTACTAAAATATACGTAAAATGTATAGTTTCAAAATGAAAGTATTATAATTAATAATAAATAAATTGTATTTTTTTCTTTAGAAGTGGGATGTTGGGTTTATAGGGGATAAGGGTGGGGAGTGTTTAAAAAATGTTTAATTAACATTTTTATTTTTCAATTAATATTGATGAAATTGTAATACTTTATTTAAGAGCGGCATGTAGGGTTTATAGAGGACATGGGTGAGGAGTGTCTTAAAAATTAAAATAATTACATTTTAAATTAATATTTATTAAATTCAAAATGTATTTGTTATGATAGGGATTTTGGGGATATAGGGGTTGTGGATTGTTTTAAAAAAAATTGTAACAATTTTATCAAATAAAATGTATAATATTTATTTAACTTATATTCAAATGTATGAGTCTGATTTTGGTTGATGGGGAGTGTATTTAAGATTTTTTTTATTATAATCTAAAAAAGTTATCACACTTTTTATCTATATTATGATAAATTAATAAATGTTACGGAAACATTGTGTGTATTGAATATAATGTATGGAATTATATTTAAAAATGTCCAAAAAAAGTAAAAATTGTGAAAATAATAAATAAATATTTAAAATATTAAATTATGATTTGATGTTATTATTCGATAATATAATAGTGAATATTAAAATATCACAGATAAAAAATGTGTTTCCGCAAGTCAGATGGCCCTGTATCACCCCGCCACATTATGATGGCGAGGGGCTCTATGGCGGACGTAAAGACCGCCCGCCAATTTTCCGCCAGTCAGATTCCCGACCAGGCGGAAAAAGGCCATTAATATGGTGATGGTGCTTTGTAGGCACCGCCATACATATTAGTATGTGGCATTTACAATGCCTTTCCATGGCGAAGACTCCGCCATTGAAAGGCATGCGTATTTCGCTTCGGGTCTCGTTGCGGGCCGCCTGGGGGGTGGGGTGTGGGGGGCTGTACATGGGGGGTACCTATGGTACCCTCCAACATTGGCATTGACAATGTGGCAGGCACCCCGCAGTGCCTGTCATGTTGTGCCAGCCCGGAGGGGTTGTAGGCAGCAAGCCGTGTATGTACCTGTTTGCATTAATAAAGGTGTTTAAAAAAACAAAAAAACAAAAAATAACATTCAGAGCCTATCATCAGCTAGGTCCCGGATATCTTTCAGCAAGATTTAAGCCATACACAATAAGAACACTAAGGTCAACCACTACTAACCTGCTCAGCGTTCCAGCATTTAGGCTAGTCACCAAAGGCGCAAGGTCAGCGACCGTCCTGGGAGCCAAAGCTTGGAACAGCATGCCCAACGAACTTAGGGCCACCAAACAAGAGGGTCAGTTCAGAAAACAGTTAAAAACGTGGATCTTTGGGCTATCAATTGATTGCTGCCAAAAGCTTATTTAGGCTTATGTCACCCTTCTGATCTGTTGTTGACAGCGCCAGGAAACTCCGTTAGGAGTGACAGTTCGCGCTCTATAAATTTGCTTTCATTTCATTTCCGGTCCAGGGAAGACATGACTTGGCAGTTCAGGGTGGACTGTTCCCATGAGGCACAGGGTCAAGGCTGATTTGCATATGACCATGTCTGAACTGCGGTGGTGTGGAGTGCAAAAAAACGATGGATTTAGGCCCAGATCTTTGTACTGGGGTGAATGTATGGCATTGTTCTGCATTCTGTCCCTCAACTGTTGTTTTTGCATTTGCCA